>NC_092211.1:85972735-85996509 GCF_043381705.1 Parasteatoda tepidariorum
AAATAATAAAGATTAATGAAAAGAGAAGGAAAATTATTAAAATAAAATATTTTTTAAAAATATTTTTTTCTAATAATTAACTTTTCTTTTCATTAACCTTTATTATATAATTTTGCATGTTTTCTCTATATCTTTAACTATAACCAGGGTATTTTTCTATTTATATAGTTACATTAACGTTAAGGATTATAAATACTTAACAGAAGGATATATCGTTACGTATTATTAATATTCATTTTGTTAGGTTGTCTTACGTAATAATTTAAGTAGTGTTGCGTAGTTAGTTACACATTAAATATTTATTTAGAATAACTTACTATTTTTATAGAAATGAAATTTTGATTACGAAGTAATTATTCAGATTTTATTTTATCCTTACTAAAATGGCTAAAGAAATTTCAAGCATCGACGGTGTTATGATGCCGCATACTGTCATATTAATTATTGATGACGGTACTTGTCTTTTTCGGACAATAGCATATATATTATACACAAGTTTTGGCACGAGAGGTGAACGAGGAAGTAGTACTGAACATAATGAAGCATTGGGATGAGTTTTCTATCTTGTCTCACAACAGAGATGGAGATAATTTTAATACTTTTTGTTGCTTTCTGTGCTGAAGTATCAGGGACTCATACTTACAGTGGTTTGTGTGCTTTGATGGCTGTCGGACAGATTTTAAATTATTTCTAAAATTCAATTCATAAAGAACTTTGACGATAGAGCGGAAATCTCTTGAAAGTAAGTAAAATTGAAGTAAAGTCGCATGCAACAGCTAGGCACAGAAAAAGATTGCTAATCGGGTGTTAGAATTGGAGGCGGGGTTGATAAATCAGAATATTTAATTCTGTGTTATGAATTCGTTTATAATTAAAGTTCATATCTATTACAAGTTAAATTTAAAAAAATCTAAGAAATATTCAATTATTGAGATGTAATATAAATTTGATACATCAATTTTGATGCATCAAATTTTAAATTTTTTTTCTTTGTGATTTGATGTATCAGTTTAGATAGATCAATTTGAAGTTATGAATTATAATATTCCATCCTCTAATTTTGATCTGTTCCTGATTAAAATATTTTCATAACTTTTACAGTTTAACCCCTACCCAACTCCCAATATATTGGACAACAAACTTTTACGATTGTCCAATATTTGTTCAATATAATTACGATTGACAACAAACTTTTACATTTAAAAGACAGGGTGAGTAGCCAAATTATTCAACAAAAAATAAGCACTTTTCAAGCACTCAGAAGATATTTTTAAGCACTTTAAAAAAAATATCATAACTGGGCAGGGCTGGAAAGTTTTTGACAATTGACAGTTTTATCTTGTTTTAACCATCATGTAAAAAAAAAAAAAAAAAAAAAACTTTTGGCATTGTTTTTGACAATTGTTAAAAATCATGAAGTATTGAATCATATTAAACGAATGGCGTTTTCATGCGCTACTGACTGACAATACGCCGAAATAGATTGGGGTTGAATGAATTGTGAAAACGTTGAATAGACCAATGTGAACTGCGTCTTTTTGCATAATTTGCAGCTAAAATCAACATGGGAAAGGAAAAATCTTATTTTGAAAAAGGGAAAATTAAGCACTTTTTAAAAACACCCAATGAAAAAAGCACCTTTAAGGGCTTTTAAAAAACGAAAATCGAAAATATTTGACCTTTAAGCACTTTTTAAAAATGCGACGCACCCTGAATGATAACATTTTAAGAATATTTTTTTCTGTCTGTGTGCCGTTACAAAGCGATTGTCTATACAAAAATACAATTGGATTCAACCCTAATTGGTAGGAGTTTTTAATTACAATGAAAAATCATAATGTTATAAATTCAAGTAACTATTCAGTAAGTTTTATGGCGTATAATGTCTTATTATGGAGATTTCGCAAATTTACATTAGCTTCCGTGCGCTCCCGGACTTAAGTAATTGTGCATGCTCACTTCTAGTGCGATACATCAGGTCGGGTAAAACGCGCATGCGCAAAGTATCAAACTTATGATAGGGAAAATAAAGAGATTTTGCAAAAATCCTTTGGTTAAAAACGCTAACGTAGTAGAATATCATTTTAAGTTTGACCGCGAAATCAAAGCAAGCATTTACAGTGAACGTAGACGACAAAGCTGTGGCATACGATTCAAGATGCTTTACTCAGCGTAACAATGTGGTTCTGTGAACAGAAAAATTTGGTTGATTTTGGAGAATTCAGCGATAAAGAATGCAGCTTATTATTTAGATGTGCGGCCGAAGATCGCTGCATGAGGTCTACGTCCCGCTGTGGACTGATCGTTAAGACACGGTTCCCAGCAGATCACCGAAGTCAAGCATCACTGGCTGCGATCAGTGTGCGGGTGGGTGACCACTTGGATCAGTCTGCGTAGGGACCGAGGGTGTGCGGTATTGGTCCTCGTTAAACTGTCCTACCATAAAGTGCTTGACATCGCGAGTAGGTCGTCGGGCTACCGAAGCGGGAGTGCCATCCCCTCTGCAGAGGATCAAAATTGTGATGGCATGCCTTCGGATCATCCTCAGGGATGTTTCCCAGACCGTCGTCAATAGCCCATTGTGGGCCGGGGTAGCCTGGTCGGTAGGACGCTGGGCCCATATCCAAGAGGTCGTGGGTTCGATCCTCGCCGGCCGAAGACTCCCCGTGTAGTAAATGGTGACTGATACACGTTAAATCTGTCGAGTCTCTAAGTCCTCCATGTTCCCACAACAAATCAATACCTCTGGGGGTACTGATCCAGGAGTTTCCTTGTCTTCTGGATTGGTTCGAAATTACAAGGCTACGGAGTTGAACGTAAGTAGTCGTAAACCCATGAAATTGGGTCGGCTGTTCAACGACGGTTATAAAATAAAATAAAATAGCCCATTGTGCAGCTCTAGTGCGACGTAAATGAACTACAACAACAACAACAGCATGAGGTCCACAAATAACCGTAACTTATAGTAGTTTGCTTTAAACTACAAAGGTAAGTTAGTAGTTATATATATCACGATTCATTTCTAAACTTTATCAATACCTTTCTTCAAATTTGCATTCCATGTCTAAGTTTTTGTTGGAAGTTTCGCTTAAACAGAAAACAACATTTAACAGCTATAAACAGGGTGCTTGTAGCTTTGTCTTTGTAGCGTTCATTAGGCCAACATTGCGTAAAGATATGTAGCATCTAAAATTCACGCTAGCATGAGCAAGTGCTCGAAATCTTGCGTACAGGAGAGTACGGACGCTAACGTAAAAGTCCGAATTCTCCCTATTATTCGAGTCTAGTGGATTTTGTTTTATAAACAAATTGTACAGAAATACATTATAAAATTATCCTACATACAAAAAAAAAAATACTAAAATTTCACAATTTATTAATTTTGTTCTGTAATAAAAATAAATTAACTAGTTAAGGAATTTAATACAGCAACCCATGTCTATGGGCCCATACGCCAAATGTAAGATGCCTCATCGCCTTGACAGAACCCAGCCCAGTCCGAGAACCAAGCAATACGCAGACACCGGGCAAGGCCCCGAGTCACGCAAGAAGGAAATGCACCATAGTTACGATCGAGAGCAAAGGAGGCCCGACTAAGACCAAGGAGCAAACTTCTGGTCCAAAACCTGATGAGCGGCAGCGCCGAACACCCTGCAGACGCAGTCAAAACTGGATCGAAAGCAGGAAGACTGTAAAACTGATTCAAATAAATTAACTAGTTAAAGTTAATTTATTTGAATCAGTTTCAAAAATATTTTATTGCATTTATGTGTTTACTTTCTTCTTGGCTACTTAGAAAAAAAATCGTATTTTCTGCCGTTACTTAAAGCTTGGACCACAGGAGGTCCCCGATATTAGACCAAGAAATCAACAGTTTTTTTTTAAGCCACGATAAAAAGAAAATTATGAAGTTGCCTTCAAATTATTAAAACATTTTGAACTTTATCAAAATTTTGATACACAAAAGTATCGATTTATCGGAATAAAAAAAAAAGATGCTTTTATTTTAACGTCTCTGGAAATAGATTATCCGTTACCCCAGCTACAGAGATAAGGTCTGCTGTCTACTTTTATTATTTTTTTGAAACTCTTCATCCTGTATACAATGACGCCTTTCCACATTGCGTTGTGAATTAAAATACTAAATATGTTGATTACATAATTAAATTTTTAAAGAAAATACGTATTAAAATGGGTAAGTTTTCATTTTAATTAGTAATATATCCATTTAATAAGCGTGTAAACTGTTAATCTTTTATTGATATTTAAAAGTTGACATTATCGAGTTTCGTTTTATCAGCACGTGTAGGCAATTATAAAACAAAGGGTTATTTCGAAAGATTTTTTTTTCTAAAAAAAGGTGCCAATGTGGAAAAGACTAATAAAAATAATTGCCCATGTGAAATATCAAATGATGTAAGCAAGCAGAGAATAAGCTGAGCAAAATCGTGATGAATCGTGAAATAACTATTTTTTGAGTATCGTGTATATAAATGCGTGTCCTTTTCATAAATTATTCAATTCATTAATTCTTTTTATCTTTGCTATTTTATTCATTATTGGCTACCTATTATAGTCGTTCTAATTCATTTACTTTCATATAATAAAAATAACTATAATTTTAAATTAATAATGACTTATTGATTGCATATAAATGTAATTAGGTATTTCAAAACGCATTACTCGTTTAAAAAGACATTGTTAATCATGGAATCCCATGTGACACTTATAAGGGATCTTAGGGTTGGGGGAAAACACCTTTTGGGAACATTCAGCGTTACGATTAAAGTTACAAAATTGCAATTTAAAATTAATGAATAAAATTTCTTTATAATGTCTTAAAATCCTTAATATTTCTACAAAACTGGTAACAATGATTTAATCTATGTAAGGACTCGCTAAAGTGACAGCAAAACAGAATTTTGACGAAGGGAAATTGGTGACGCTAACACTAACGAAATGAATGTTTTAAAATTTTTTAGAAACAACTCGTTTTGCACGAGGAAATATGATTGCTAAGTATTTATTGACAGGAGATTCAAGATCGGAGGCAAACTCATGTTTTTTTTTCCGTAGGAGTAGAAGAGAATTTTCGTAGATGGAGTAGAATATAGGAGCCATTTAAACAAAAAGAAAATATCTACTAAATGATTAGTTGAAATTGATCAATCTCAATTCAACTAAACAATTTTATTACGCAAAATAGGTACGAATTTAGAAATTCAGAGCATCTAGGCGCAGAACTGTCAGGAAGTCTGCAAAACACGCAACTTTTTATTAAATATGCATCTTGTTTACGTACAAAATGATCTTTAAATAACTAATAACGCAAGAAAGTTCACATAATAAAAGAATTTAAATTTAAATTTTTTTTAACTTCGAAATTGCAAGAAGAATATCATTAAGAAAAAAAAATATTCTGATCCTCCTACTCTTCAGGACCGTTCAAATATCCTGTAAGAATATTCTCGACATCTCCCTTGTGCCCCCAAAAGCCGCGATGGCACAGGTGATACAGAGTTCGAATCCCAGCAATGACTGGTCAATACGAATTCCGAATCCAGCTTGCACCGACCACAGTGCTGACGTAAAAATTCCTCAGAGGTAGACGGATCACGGGTAAGAGTCCCCTTGCCGTGAGGCTTACCATGGAAGGTTTTCCTCGTCAAGCAACGCAAATGCGGGTTAGTTCCATCAAAAAGTCCTCCATGAAGGCAAAATTTCTCTCAAACAAGGAGTTCTCTTGTCCTCCGGATTGGGTTCAAAATTACAAGGATAAGGAGTTGAAAATCAGTAGTCGTAAACCCAAAATTGGGTCTGCAGTTCAACGACGGTCGTAAAAAAAAAAATCCCCCTCTGTCAGCAAAAATAAGCAAGTCACACGCCCCTCATACTTGCGTAAGAAAGTTGCAACACCCATCCCTGATTTTTGCGCCAACTTCGACATTTATTTCAGTAATATAAGTGTTTGGGATTTAATTGAAATAAGAAAAAAATTTAACTTTGCATCAAACAAAGTTTACGTTTTGATCAATTTTATAAAATTTTTAGAAGAATATTCTTTACGAATCTTTAGTGTTTTAATTTTCTGTTCAAAACTGTCGACCCCTGAAATTCCTTTGAAGACATTTTTTCTTTCCCTGAATGTAACGTTTGAATTTTTTTTACATTTTATTTGTTTTGTTACTTTTTAAGTTTGCTTTCTAAGAAAATTTTGAAAATAAGGGCATTCATTAAGCTACCAATTAGGTTTAAAAACACAACAATGTTTCAAAATATGGATTTTTTATTATTATTGAAATAAGATGAAAAACATGTGCATGTTTTACTAACAATTAAATAATTGAGTAACCAAGGTAATTTGAAAAAGGGACAAGTTCTAAAAAGAGAACACGGCTGACAGGCCTCGTGTAAATGGGGTGAAAGCAGTGGTTCAAAAAACTACATTATTTTTGTAGTTTACTATAACTACAACTACTTTGTTACAAGTGTAATTAACTACAACTACTTTGTTACAAATGTAGTTAAATACAACAACCTTTTTTTTTTTAAATGTAGTGACTACAAACTTCTATAGAATTGTAGTAACTACTTAACTTACTTTAAGAAGACGAACTTTGCTGGAGAACTTGATTTACATCTCTGTTCAAAATGTTTTCGAATAAGAAATTGGTTTACATTAAATATAAGGGAATAATTACGAATTATTTATTCATGTTTACATAAGCCAGTTTGTCATTCAAAAAAAAAAAAAATTCTTTTTTCGAATTCGTTCATTTGACCTTTAACTTTTTATGCCTTTTTCCGACAGTCAATATTTAAAGGCGAAACTATCAAATACTAGCAATTTTTCAATTGTTTAATGCTCTTATATTTCCTCTAAGAAATTAAGTACATCAAAAATACTTTCCCTTCCTTTGAAATAACATTCATGTTTCATGAGTGTGCATTCGAATGAAAGTCCGACCACTGCGAGTAAAACTAACTCTTGAGCAATAAGGATTGAATTTCAGAATTTTAGAATGAATCTGATTATCAAGTCAAAAGTTATGATTNAAAGTTCAAGGTATTGGACACTTTAAGACAGTTTAACCCAGTTTAGGACAGTTTTAAACAGTTAAGGACAGTTTTACCCAGTTTAAGACAGTAAAACCCATGTGTCCTGTCCAAAACCAGTTTAGGACGTCCAAAACCCCAACCCTGTCAAAAATACTTTCCCTTCCTTTGAAATAACATCCATGTTTCATGAGTGTGCATTCGAATGAAAGTGTGGCCGAAGTGATTAATTATTAATTTTTCGTAATGGCTAGTTTGTATATAAGTTACACCTGATTTTAAATACGTAATTTCTACTAACGCTCAGCTGCAGCCATAGGGTCATTTTTATTACATCCATTGACGGATCTGGCAAAGATTTGTACCCATCAAATTCGAAAAATTAATTGCGTTAGGGCTGTCTTACTATTCCTAACTAAAGTTAAAAGTAGTTACCAGGATAGCTACAAACTACTGTTTTTTTTGGGTTGCACTACTCACTACACTACAAGAAAAGTAACGACTACAGTAGTTTCATTACTTGTAATGAGCTACTTCCGACCACTGTGAGTAAAACTAACTCTTGAGCAATAAGGATTGAATTTTAGAATGAATCTGATTATTAAGTCAAAAGTTATGATTGGTAAAACTTCTTTTTATGAAACCCATATCCATTCTTGTTTGATTCCTATACTAATTTCTTTTTCTTTTCACACAGATATACTGTCTGAAACAGCAGTACTTTTCTCATCGTTTTACAACCCTACCAACTACTCAAAACTGATTTGGGACAATGAAACCAAACACATCTTTAAAGATGAGCTTGTACAACAGAAATACCCTTTCTTTCTTCTTGGTTGGGTGTTTTTCGGAGCATTTATGACTGGATTCTTTATCCATATTTTTTACGCGTTCGTCATCAGGCGAGTCTTTCTAGATGACAATGACTGGGACAGCACAGATGGGCATTTCAACCCTGCTTACGTTGATGACGAATCACGACCTCCGGAGAATGACCATCCTCCTGATTACGACTCCGTAATGTCCGCAGCTAGTGCTAATGAAGTCACTCGAAATCAGCGTTTCGTGGACTTCTTGCGTCAATTAGTGCCAAAGAAGGAGACAGTTAAAGAAGATACTCATTCAGAAGAAAGCCCTCCCAGTTATTCTTCAGCTCTTGCTAATTTGCAATGCGAGATAAGCAGTTCATAAACATGTTGAACTTAATTTATTTATATTTTACATGAATAAGCCGTGATATTATTTGAAAAATGTGAACTATGTTAAATAGACGTGTTAAGTTACATTTAAAATATAAACTTCCGGGCCAAAAGTGTCCGGACACCCAGTAATATGGACTTAGAACGTCCTGAAGTACATATTAATATGATGTTGGCGCCCTTTTTGCATCGACGACAGCCTGGACACATATGCACCTGATTTTCCACCAGTTTGTGATAAGTGGCCATAGGAATTGACTTCCAGTATTCCATCACAGCTTAAGTGAGTGCTTGTGGTGAGGATGGTTGATTTGGCTGGCTACGTAATCTGAGACTTTAATTCGTCCCAAAGGTGTTCTATAGGATTTAGATTGGGGCTCTGAGATGGTCAGTTCCGTTTTGGAATACCCATATCGTCAAACCATGTCTGTGCAAGCCTCGGTGTGTAAATGGAGCAGTTATCCCGATGGAAGAGAAATGGGCCATCCCCGAAATATTGCCATAGAGTTGGGAGTGCAGCATTGTACAGAATGCCCACACACATCTCAGAGTTCATGTTTCCAACCACAGGAATGAACGGATCCAGTCCATCCAATGAGAAACACCCCCACACCATTATGGTTCCACCACCGTAACAACTGGGTGACCGGATACTTTTGACTCACTAAATATTAGAATATGTTGAAAAAGTTGAAGTACATTAAATACACTAGTGAAAGCAAGAAAAAGTTGTTAACTATAATGATTAAGTAGTCTGCAAAATCTTATAACTCTAAATTGATATCTTCTGCTGTCTCAATAAGTCAAAAGTTAAAATTTGACATCAAATTCATAAGATATAGATTTCGTTACAATATGCTTAAAAATTACCATTTCATAATAAGAACAGTTATACACAACTTTAGAATTGAGTACTTTTTTTAATTTTATAACCAGCACCCAATTCTGAGTTCATGACCATCAGTGTTCAATTCTGAAGCCATGTAATTTTAAGCCTGATCCAGAAGAAAAGAGAACTCTTGGATCAAACTAGCCTTTGCGGACATTTTGACGGTAGTAACTCGAATTTGTATAACAGGGGAGAAAAAAATTAAACAGCCCACGGTTAACCTGACGACAAGGAGATTCTTACCCATAACCCATCTACCACTGAGGATATTTTAAGTCAGCACTGTGGTTCGGTGTTAGCCAGAAGCAGACCCAACCGCTCTCAGGATTTGAAACGGCGTCACCTCATTGGGAGGTGCACACTATATGCCCAGAGACACAGAATTAGTTACTTGTAACTAATCAAATAGTTGTGTCTAAGTACGTGATTTTGCTGGTCTGTTAACATAACAACTTTAAAGCTTTGGCTTATTATCACAATGAATTAATTTTCAGATTAGATTCGGTTGAATATCTGCAAGTGCTGTCGTGCGTGTGTGTCAAACTTGATTGGCTGACCCCCGTGTGACATTGCTCGCAAGAATCCAATTATAACTTAATATTTTGTGCCACAGCAACAGCAACAAAAGTTTGGATTGATTCATTGTAAATAGAGAATTGTATTTTCTGTATTGGTATTTTCAGTCACCTCGATGGATCAATCCACACTTGTTGAAACAACAGAAGAAAATAAGCTTGGTCTCCAAAGTTCTACACAGATGTATTTATTAAAGCTAGATTAATAAACATTTGTTTCACAGACGGCGCCAAGTATGTAAAGACTTGTAAGTTTAAAAGTGAAACTAAGATGAACTTCTAAGAAACTTTTTAGATTGTTAAATAATTAGTATTGCGCTTGTCGCATTTTGCTAGTGTTCAGTGGCCATTTTTTAAAACATATAGCCCCTTAATAAAAAATTCTTTACACTTCTAGATTAAGTCATGACTTTTGAAGCATTCTAAAAATGTGGTAAACATTATAAGGCTCAATATTGAAAAAACAAACTTGAAATAAAGGAATATTCTGATTATAAAATATTCATAGTAATTTCACATTTGTTAAAAAATTTAAAAATTCATTTGGGGTGCATTTTTGACTAAAAAATGGCAATTGGGTGGCAACTGGCAGACAATTTTTTAACCGCCACTCACTATATTTAGTTACTTTGTGGCTGGTAGCAGCAGCTCATTTTGCTCGATATGAGTAGGTTGTCCCTCAGACGAATAAAACATTTTCCATTCATGCTTATAAACATAAACAGATTTTTAATTTAAACTGTCCAATTCATAAGCATATCTGTGAGACGAATGTTTGCAAACTCAGGGTTAAGAAACAGTACTTTTTAGTGTCATTGCAAGGCGATCAACAAAATTTTAAACTTTTTGAATTTTAAGCCTTTTTAAAGAAATTTTCACACCTTTTGACTCATTAAGAATATCAATTCATAATTATAAAATTTTAAATATTTCTGCATGATGATTGTTGGCCATTCTTCCATATTACGATAAAGAGATTTCAAACGCTTCCATTTTTTTTATCCATCCCATTAAATATGCTAATTATATAGTTCAGATATTTCTAGTACCCCCCTCCCATTCTTTTATATTACGCTGAGATTTTTCAAAAAATGAAGCACGTTTAAATGAATTTTTTTTTTATTTTTCAATATATTTTGCGATAAAGGAATATAATATTTGTAAGGCGAAAATATAGTACAAATGGGGTATTGGAAATCACATATTAAACTTTTTCTTCTTCATCATCAGACTCAGAACCCTACAAAAAAAAAAATAATAATAATAATAATAAATACAAAGTTTTAAATACCATGCATTAGATTTTAAGTAGGATCAGTCACAATTATTAACATAAAGCTTGCTTAGTATGTTGTTATTGTTAGAAATAAAAGCTTAGTTTACACAATTAGAAAAAAAAAAATTTGTAAGATAAGACACAATTTTCAAGAAAATAAAAAGTGTTTATTTTTCAACTTGCACAAATAATAAGAAACCTTTTTCTTATGAAAAATTAATAGATCTCTTCTTATGAAGTTAAGTTTAATAACTTGTGAAACAAAATACTAAATTGATGTTATTCAATTGACCATTTAAGTGCAAAACTACAATGAAAAAAATCATTATCATGAAATGACTTTAGTCACTCACATTTTAACTCTTTAAAGACCCAAGCAGTGGAAATTTTACTACCGTTAACATCCTCAGCTTTTCAGAAGAGAAAATTCACAAATGAACTCACCCACTTTGTTGGGGGTTCTCTTTAGTCATTTGCTTCTCAGCAGGTCATTTGCTCCCCCACGTCACTAATAAATCAAAGGCGTGCTCTACTTGTCAGTGAAACTTCATGGCATTCAAACTGACAATCGGCTTGCTTATTTTTTCCCCTTGGAACGTTTTTCTGGTTAAATATTCAAAAGCAGGAATTAAGTAAATAATGAGATTTTTTTTTCCATATCTTCCTTTTATTTATACATAAATTTTTTGTTATTTTATTTATTTTTTAAATTTGGGGTTATTTTTTCTTAAAACAGATTATCTTCAAATGCCTATATCATGCAAAAATAGAAGAAAAAAATCCTCTTGAAAATGTGTCGAAAATTCAGTAACAAGAACAATTTTTTTAGTTATTTTTTGTTTCAGTTAATATTAACTAAATTCACGCTTTTTTTTTTTTNAATATCAGTGATTAACAGAAAGCATTATACAACGTTGGCTTTATCCAAATTTTTTTCAGTAATTTCGGTATTTATGATGGTGCACTTTTAATTATATAACAAATTTGCGTTTGGTAGTCAACAGTTAACACATTGCAATTTTATTAAAAAGATATTTGTTTTAGTGGACGCGGGGATTTCAAAAATAAATTCCCAAAAGCCCGCCATTCCCGAATTTTTAATAAATAAATGAAAAGGTCCATCTCAACAAATCTGTTACAAATTAAGAGGATTTTGTGTTTCTCTAAAACCACAGGGGGAAATGTTTCTAAATAAAGCGTGAAGTTCGCACACCTCTTTCCTTTTGACTGTCAATGAGTTCCTATGCATCACTGTCAAGCAGCTCACCTCCTCCCAATCACTACTACCCATTCACCCTTCAGAGTTCCCCACTGACCCCAGACGGTCGTTAAGTAGTCCGGACTTCTTCAGGCCACTTGGTCTTTAAAGAGTTAAATGAAAAAAAAATGTAAATAATACCACATGACTTCAGCATTGTAAATAAAAAACTGTAAATTACTTCAGTAACCCTCAATGTAAGTGAGAAACTTACACTAACAGCACATGACTTAACACCAAATTTTCAATGTAGTGGGGTTACTAACAACAACTGAATTTAGTAATCACCAATGCAAATGGGAATACTACAACTAACAAAAAATGACTTCAGTATTCATGAAAGTAAATGGAAATACTAACAACAAATGACTTTAGTAGCCTCCAATATAAATGGGAAGGATATAACCTCGGCAGCATAATTTAAAATGCAAATATAAAAATCATCTTCATGAATTTAAATTTGTCAGTGTTCCTAACACAGTCAGACAGACTTATTATAGTAAAAAATAGACTTAATGTAACATACAATAAAATTAGCAAATATAAGGTAGATAAAAATTATACACAAAATAAATATTGTTAAAGACTTATTATTTGAATTAAAGCTCTTATACACCTTTAAATGTATTTAATAAAGGAATAATTGATAGTCTATATAAAAAAGTCTATAGATTTTAGAACTTATTTCTTAAATTTTTTTGTCTTATAAACTCTTTATTTTAAAAAAATTCTAGTTAATTAAAGAATATTATTTGGAAATTTTGAAAGAAAGTCATCAATTTTCTTTTGCTTATGTATCTGAAAATTGGCAAAAAAAGTTTTAGGAGCCTGAAATAAGTAGTAATTATGCAAGTTTAGGAGCTAAAAATAAATTTGCAGTTTTTCCTCTCAGAAATATTTTGAACTTAATTTTTAAATCTGAAAAGAAAAGCAATAGTTCCCTTAATAAAAAATATTTCCTTGAAGTTTTTATATAATTTTATAAACATAATAAACATAAACACATTAAAAAGGCAACAAAAAAAACTTTTAATAAATTTTTATCTATTTATATTAATTGATTAAAAATTGAGCATCAGAAAATATCTTTTAGAATTTGTAAAAAAATATTGAATTTTAATGCACCTCAAATGGATTTTTTTTTTTTTAAATTTCGGGTATTTCAATTAAAAAATTGACATTTTCTATGATGATAAAATTGACTTTTACATGTTCTCCTTTTCTATGGTTACTTTTGTAACCTGGATGCATTATAAAAAATCTAATAAAAAATCATCATAAATAAATAATAAAACTAATAACTTGAATTAAAAAATTAGTTTAAAATTAATTACAAAGAACATTTTAACTAACAGATAATGGAGATAGTTAACAATAGATTGGAATATTTAATTTTATATTCCAAAACGGATATTAAAAAATAAATAATGTTTCAGTTGATATTAACAGTTTTAGATGCAGATTTAAGTCAGTGTTATTATGTTAGTCAGATTAGTTGATATGCAATCATAAAAAAAAGCATCCTAAATTAAAAAGAAATGTTAGAAACAAGCAGCGGTTAGTTAAACAACTCTAACCACTCACCAAATCATTTAAATCATTACTTGTTGATTGTAAACCACTCATTCTTTTCATCATCTAAAACAAAAATATGTTATCCTTTACTTGTATATGACCCAATCTCATGATTTTGGCTAATTTACACTTGGAAATAGCTCTAGAAGTTTTTATTTTATTAACATTAACAATTTATTATTAAAAAAAAAACTTATGATTTACTTTTCTGGAGTAATAATATGCTGTTAATATTGCATGTCAATTTTTTTCTTATTCTATAAGATAATATTAAAAGTAATAATTTATTCATTCAATTGCCTAATAGGAAAACTTATTTGAAAAAACTATTGAATGTAATTGAACATACAAATTAGAAATGCTGTCATAAAATTATATTTTTTAAAATATTGTACATAAAAAAGAATTTTAATTTTTTTAAATGAATAAAAAAAAAACTTTATGATTTTAATTCACAAAATAAAATAAAATTCATTTAGTACTTGAGTAATTCATAATAATCTCAATGTTAAACATATGTGTACAAAAAAACTAAACCCACCTCTTCAAAATCTGATTCATCATTTAAATCTATATCTGAATCATCTTCATCTCTCCAGCGATTAAAGTCTATTTTTAACCATGGATACTGAAAATACAAAAGAAATAATTAACTAAATTGCTTAAAGAAATATTCAGTAAATGTGAGTTGCAACAGCTATTCACAATAGCAAATGGAATTATTATTACAGCAAGCTTGATGATATAAACGAATACACAGAATTTAATGTTAAAATAGCAATAAAAAAGAATGCAACTAAAGTACAATTGCATTAAAATTCAAACAAGTTAAAAACAAAAATGTCTTGAATTTTCACAAGTTTTTGCAAGATGCTTTTGACATGGTTGGTAAAGTAGAACATTGATTTTAATGATAAATTGTCAAGAAGAAAAATGAGGATATATGATCAACAAAAAGTGTATTTTTCGAAAAGTATCAGAGAATTCCTAAAAATAGCAAAGTGTTTCTTTACTTAAGAAGAAAATAACTCGGCCAGTGGTCTTCCACGTATAAAGAATTAAGATTGTAAGAAAAAAATTAAGTTGAAATGATGTTGTACAAGAAATAAAATAATTATCTCGATTTTTCCCATTTATGTATGATATTGCTCATTTAAACAGCAGGACAATTTATTTCCCTCAACATAAATTTGTCTTAATAGCTCATTTGATCAGATTTTCTTTTAGTTAGAAACACAAAATTAATAAATTTGGACATTTATAAGCACAAATGTTCATGTAAGAGGCAAGTTCTTGATGATATTTTTTTCTTTTTAAATCTCACCCACTTGCCACAAAAGAAAGAAAAAGGTTATTAAAATCAAATTAACTTTATGTAATAAGCAAAATAAATTTATTTGTATAAATCTAACTCAAATGCAAAAAAAAACATTTAACATTACAAGAAAGATATGGCCATACAAAAAGTTAAAAAAAAAAAAAACAATTTTAAAAATTAAAATTGATTTCAGACACTAACACTATCTTTATAATTAACAACATGAAATTCTGTGCAATATCTGAATCATTAATTTGAAGGAAATATGCACATAAAATATTATTATTATTTTTTTTTGGTGTGTGTTATAAAAAGATTAGAGTTGATATTTATTCAAACACTTTATTATAATAATTATTCCCAAACATTAAAACATATACCATATCTGTACAATCACTTAAAATAGAAGAAAAAAAGAAATTAAAATTTGAACTTGTACTCTAGAAGAAAATTACATTATTTTAACCTCAGTATCATTATACATCTTATAAGACACAAAGTATTTAAAATGTTTCAATGTTTAAATAAGTAAATAATAAATAAATAATGACTAAAAAATGAAATTTGAAATGATTTTAATGTTTTTAAAAAAAAGTTTTTTTTTTTTTTTTTTTTTTTTGAAATTCTGAATGTTTTTAAGACATTTACCATACAATTCATTGTGTTTGTTATAACTTATTACAGCATTAGATAGAAAAAATATGTGATTTTTATTGCATGCATTGAAACACGCGACAAAGAAATACAATAAAATTCACTCTAAACAAAGATTTTTAAAAAAATAATCTGGCATAGTTACTTTTTTGTTGTCTTTCAAAAGCTTGTTCCAGTAAGGGCCAGCTTCTACTTTCTTAAGAATAAAGTCAATGCCTCTGTCAGTCACTGAATATTTTGAAGTCTAGAATACAATTTATTAAATTATATGTTGATAAATCAATTCTATTCTTAATATTAAACAAACTGTTAGAAGAAAATTAAGACGAAGTTTATTTATATGCATGTGGTCAATAGCGTAAATATAAAATAATACAAGATTTACAAACAAAAAATCTAACAATGTAAAAAAGCAATGTGACAATGTAAACTAAGGAAAAGAGAAACAGACATGTTTGTAATAAATACAGACTTCTAGCAGTTTAGAAAAAAGAAACTTACTCCAGATAGAGAAAAGTTATCAAATGATATAGCTCATAAATAGAGAGAATTTGTGCAATGTAATAGGATTGCCATTAATGCTATTTGAGATTCATCGAACAAATTGCAGCATCACTGAGGGGTTGAAAATAAAATTAGTATTAACGTTAATGCGTAACATGTGCTCTTAAAAATATCTTATGTTTTTCGAACTCCTCAAAAAACTTAGTTTTTCAAATGGGGAAATCTGCAAGGAGATTAAGAGAATGTTCTTTGAACCCTCTTGGAGATCTGGATATTAAAAAGCCTGCAAACTAATTATACATTCTGAGCTCTTTTTAATTTTTTCTTTTCATACTTAGCTTTTTAGTTACTAGGTGCTTTTTTATAACTGTTTTTAAATAAGATAAAATCAAAATTTTAAAATTTGAAATATACAAAAATTAATTTCATTAAAAGTCTTACAGTGGCATATTTTTATTCCTCTATAAAAACTATTTATGAGCTATTCTCTCAACATACTGACCAGTTGATGATTATAACTTTATGATCTATCTTTATACGTCAAATCCAATCAAGTTTTCCAGCAAAATAATTATTTCCCTTATGTAAATATTCTGAATTAATTCAAAATGCATTTCTGACATTTACAAATTAGTTTTTTTAACTTGTAAGACACATTATACTTAAAATTACTACTAATTATAGGAAACTGTATCAAGGTGTCTAAAACCTGAACTTCTGAAAAGAGTTTAAACACCTAACTATCAAAATAAACTTATTGAACATAAAAAAAAAATAATAAAAATTACTACATTTATTAATATTTAATAGATTTCTGGAAAAAAAATTATATTAAAAGTACAGTATCAATTGAAAATTTATAATTCTCTGTATTTTTAAGACTAAACTGATAAATATATTAAATGTATAAATAGAATAAACTCAAATATACTATACAAACATACACTAAAATATGATTGAAAGCATTAAAAACGTATAGCACAGTGTATCAGCTTCATTACATTAAAATGGTTATCAATATTATTGGAAAGTTTCATCATAAACAACGATTAAAATGGGACAGTTAAAAACGGGACAAGTAATTTCAGCATTTTAATAAAATACAAAAAATAGAATCTTTAATACCGTTTAGATTGTTTTTCATTGTTATTTTTAGTCTATTTGAATTTAAAAAAATCCAGCAATATATCAGAAAAATGCTATGAATTAACTAAAAGCACAAGATAATTTTATTTAACAATTGTCATTACCATTATTTAAAATATATACATGTTATTTGGAATCTTTTACCTTATGTATACACATTACATCAAAATAAACTTTCAATTCAATTTATCTTACAGTTAAACGGGTCATATTTCAAAACAATAATTAAAGATTAAAATAAATCAATTTGATTTCTTTAAAAATAAGAAACAATCTAACTTTTACTCTAAGATGAGAATCAAGAAAATAATATCATTAAAAAAAAATTGATAAAATAAATAAAGTTAAAAAGGAATGAGTCACATTAAGAATAAGGGAAAATACAGAGTATATTTAAAGTTGAGTGTAACAAAGACTAGCCATTTATAATTCTAGAAAAAGCACAACCGTCAAACGTTAAAATACAGATAAAAAAATAAAGGGTTAAAATATACATTTAAAAAACTTACTTCCACATTTACATCCTTGAAAAAATGTAGTGTTGTTTCAAACTCTTGTCCTTCACCATTTCTAGCCCTAAAAATATTTTGAAAAATGGAAGACAAAACTTAATGGAAGAATACACTAAGCTTCAAGGTAAGTCAAGTATTTTTCATTTTGTTATTTTTTTACAGTAGCTTCAAAATTATACTTAAGTTTACTTCAATAATTAAAAGAAAAAAACTAAGGATTTTTTTACTTAAATGTCATCATAAACAGGACGAGTAATTAGATTTGTTCTCAGTATTACTTTTAGAGGCTAAATGAATTATAATTAATATGACTGATTTATGGTTTAATATATATATATATTTTTTTATTTGATAACTGAACCAAAGAACATTTTGTGTATTTGTTTAGTTAGAAAATAGTAAGAAACTAGATGCTAACTTAATCATGAGCCTGCAACCATATTAGGTTCATTCTTTCGCTGACAGGAGTAAGTAGTTTAAATTAAAAGTGCTAAAAAAAATATTAAAACTGTTAAAAAAGCTATTTTTGTTATTATGATTTTAATAACCATTTTTTTTCTTTACATTTTTTGAACTGTTTATAGTTTTAAAGTACATTAATCAAATACAAAAACATTGTATGGATCAAACAAAAAGTTTGCTTTTTAGGAAGCTTTTTTTTTTCTACACAAGAAATTTCATTCAAAAGTTAAAATATTTTTCATACTTTAGTTATTAACACTTAAACGATACCAAAAAATTATTGCAATAATTACTTAACTAAATTTTTTTTTACTTCTTATCATTTACTAAATACATGAAAAGATTCAATCTATTTAACTATTACAGTGTCCTCCCTAAGCCTTTTTAGAAAGTAGGCCTACTTTGCTTGCCCTCCTTACTCTTTTTGTAAAAATAAGCCACCATCCTTTATAAACACTGCCTTTTTATTATTTTCCCTTAAAAAAAATTAATTCATTGTTCAAATAACAAATACACATTGGTAAAATTATCTGTGTTTAAAGATTTAATTCTGATTACCAATATAAATATTTATTTTGGCAGGATTATTCTCAACTTGTTAAATTTTCATAAGTTTCTCCTTTTTCGGAAGGTATATTAATGAATTTTTTTAAGTGATTTTAAATTTCAAAATTATTTTTTTAAATACTTAAAACAAAGCCATCTTTAAATGTTCATTTGCTCATAATTTTCAGTTTAAATTACAGAAAAAGTTTTCAAGTTTATTTTTTATCAATAATCATTTCTTTTTAGTTTACTTTTCTTGAAAAAAAAAATTTTGCACAGTGATCATCTTTTAGCGTGCATTTAAATATTTTTATAAACTACATTTTTTTCCCTTATTTTAATAATGAGTGAAAATTACTTTTTGAGATACACACATGAAATAGTGTCAGAGATTAATTCAAATATTGCTGAGGGTCAAATTCAGTTATTACATAATATTACACATTTTGATAATTTTTTATGGTGTTAAGTGAGTGCCCTTTCAAAATTGCTCTTTTTTGTTAGGGAGCACCCTGCCTTTTTTTTTATTCTTAGGGAGTACTCTGTTATTCCACTCACTAATATGAGTCTTCTAATGCAATAAAGAGTCAAGGGCAAACATCAATAAAAGTGACATGGTCATTATCATACAATAATTTTATAACAATTATTTAATGCAAACTAAAAAAAAAAAAAACACTTCTTAGACAAAATTCAAAAAGATTTCAGCATAAACATCGCAAATTTATTTTTTTTGCTTTTCTATTTAATAATATAATTATAATTTAACTACACATAAACAGATTATGTAAACTATGCTTTTCTAAACTAGTATTCATCATAATTATAACTATTTAAACGGATCATTTTTGTCAAAGTTATTTTAATTATAAGTATACCTGAAATACAGTTTATCTGTATCCAATTTGATTTTAGGCTTCTTTGTATCTGTGACATGAAAGAAGACATAAACAAGATTTTTCCTTTCTGCCCATTGCACAGGTGGTGAACTGCAAGATTGAAAAAAAAAGAATAAAATATTACAAAATATTCAAATAATTTAAATCTAAATTTGCTAGGTCTCAAATGAAATGCAAACATACTATTTGTTTTTGTTGAACAAAACTATAAGGAAAAAATTAAAGTTCTTAAAATTTGTGAATTTTTTATTATCTGCGCACCTTTTCTATTACAATAAGGCCGAGTGTGCACTTTTGACTTTTTTGATACACCAAGAGTGTATCAGAAAATCATAAGTGGACACTTCAAAAATTATATTGTTACAAACTATGAGTAAAACTATTGACTCAAAACAATTAGCAACTGTTGTATGTAAGTTTAACAGAAGCTCTTGTTTTTAATTCTTTATTGAGAAATAATAGAATTTGATAGAGATAAATTTTTGTTTTCTAACAAAGCTTTATATTCCAGCAGTCAAACTTTGGGATTGTAGTCACAACCGTAATTCATCAAAACTGAACAAAATTGGTTGGGTGGAATAGTTGCGCAAAATCCAAAAATAAAATAGCAAGTGAAGACATCAGCAGTAAAAATGAAGAAGAGTAAGAATGGTGTTTAAGAGATTCAAAATGGTCTAATTTTATTAGGCCAGTTTGATACATTAGGAAAAGCCTAATTTTTTATAGCCATGAACATTAACTCTTCAATTTAATAAGAAGGAAAAATAATACTTTCTAATCTTCATTTTTTGTTTTTAAATATGATCGTGATGCATTTATTTAAGAGAATTTTTATTTCTGAAACAATATTAATATGTATTTTTTCATGAAATATATACTAATTTTAGAACTATACACAGTATACCCCACACTGGGAAAAAGTGGGTACATCAAAACATGCTCTTTTGAATGCATTACTGTAAGAAATCAATCAAACAAAATAGGTAAATTATGCTTCAGATTTAATCTATATAAATCCAATGTATTTAAAATACATCAAAATATTCAGAATAAATTTAATGGTTTGGTTTCAGAGCCTTCTTTAAAAAAAAGCTTGATTTTATACTTACCCCACCTGACCCTAGTTTACAAACAATGAAATTTATCAGAAAAATAATTATTATACTAACGTTAAAACAAACAAATAAATATATAGTAACATTTTAATATTAATGCACTATTGCAGTAAAGCCAAATTATTTTACACTAATAAAGACTGTTGTAATAAAATAATACTCAAACAAAAAATTTTCTGAACAGGTTTATTTCTTATTGAGATATTGTTAGCACACTATATTGCGGAAAATAGCATAATACGATTAGGCCTACTTTTTTTTTTCTTCTTTTTTTTTGTCACTTTTAATGCAGATCTACACGGAAAACATTAATGATTCAAATATTTCCTATGATGAAAGATACATACGAAGGAGGAACGATACGAATGAACAGATAAGCGAATTTAAGCGATTGTTTAATTTAAAACATGGCTTTTCAAAAACTTTTTAGCACAGTACATTAAAAAAATATAACCTCAAAAAGTCATAAACATCTCTGAATTTTAATGCGAAATTAAAAAAAAATGTAATTGCACTTCTAAAAAAAACACAATTTTTATAAGTTTATGAATTTTGAGAACTAAAAGAAAAGAAGAAAAAAAGTTTAACACTGCTAATTTAAACGAAACAATTCAAATAGAACTAAAGTGTTCTATTTAGAAACAAAGAGAAATATTATATAAAACAACTCTAGATATTATAAAGAGATACTTAACCGAATTTTTACTTCCTCTCCCATCTCTTAATTCTAGTGTTACACAAAGTAAGGAAAATACGGCACTGTATAAAAAAGGATGGTTTTCCTCTATTTTTAATCACTTTTCTGGAGCTTTCTCCCTTCTCCGCCGGCAAAAATAAACAAAAAACCAAATAACGCTTTACAGGCTTCCAGCTACCTATTTCTGTGCAAAATAATATCTAATATAAGCTTTCACACCAGAAACGAATATTTAAAATTGTCGTTGCTGTTAATTTACGTCGCACTAGAGCTGAACAATGGGCTATTGGCGACGGTCTGGGAAACATCCCGGAGGATGATCCGAAGACATGCCATCACAATTTTGGCATGCGGTTCATACACCTCCAAATGCCGTCATGGAAATATAAAAACCTGATTGGTGAAATATATTTTCCAGCAAAAAATTAACAATGTACTTGTACTCCCTTTCTCTCGATGGTGATCGGAGGTGCGGCAACCGCACAGTTACTTATGTAATCAACCATACATTGTCAACATAACATAACGTATGTGTCAAATAACACTAAGATAAATTAGTACAATATTTCAAACTTTTCTTAGATTTTTTTCCCATCAAACTTTACCTAAGATATATGGACACCATTTGGCAAAACGAAAAGTTGGTGTTTGTCATCCACAATAATTAGAAATATCTAAAAATTTTCCCTCAATATTTCAGATAAATAAAGAAAATTTTCTTGAATTACCATCGGTATAAATTCCTTAAAATTAAAGTTAAGGGATAAAATAATTAATCTTTTTGCAAATATTTAGTACATTTAATAATTTTTTTTCTCCTGTTTGAAATTTAGTGACTATGCGATTTAATTTACTTCCCCCCCCCCAAAAGTTGAACAACTGCGACATCAGTGGTTATTATTATATCATATTTTTATAAATTGGGAGAATCTATTCAATTCAAATTTTCGAAATTCAATTTAATTTTCACAACATTAAAAAGTTATGCTACATATTTGTTCATGTTGCAAACAATGAGGGGGGGAGTTTTAAACATTTAAAATAAACCCGGTTTTGAAAAAGAAATACGGAAAATTAAAATTTCCAAAACACTCGAATTTTTAAAAATGGAAGTTACTTTTCGTTTTTATCTTAAAATGAACTTCTGTTAGTTTTTCATTATTAACCTCGAGAGAAGTTCATAGATGTCTTTAACTTCTATGATTACAATGCCGTATGTAAACTTAAATATAATGAAAACATATTTAATTGTAAAGTAATATACTTTTGTTATGTTTTGTTGCACGTGAGATAACAAATTATTATTAAATATATGACTTGATTATTGTTTATATACAAACAAATATTCTAAAATCTATTTTTGACGCATAAATAATGGAGAATCTCTTTATAAAAGAAATTTAGTAAGTTTAAAAAAGTGAACGGTTTTATCTTTTTTTTTTTTTTAAATTTATTTCTGCGTTTAATTAAACGAAGAATAAAATATTTGATTTAAAATTTTGTGTTAAGTGGTTAAAAAGATGTTCTTTAGTTCCAGTTCCTCCCAAAATAAACCTTTGTTTCTAAATCTTGATACTTTCTAACAGGGCTCGAAAAAACTCAGAAATTTTACCCGACCCTGAGGACGTCTTGTCCAACAACGGACCCGTCCGCCTTTGAAATTAACCCGTCGCTTCTAAATAAATAAAAATGTTACTTTTTCTTATTTATTACAAACATTTATATAAATTACACAATGAATTAGTAGCTACTAGGATTACATTATACAGTAATAAAAGAAATACTAGGTTACTAATAGTAAAACCTAGTATTTTCTTTATGAAATAATTTATTTCTTATATGACAAAGGTCAAGTTATCTGGAATGTCAATTTATCCGAGGGTACTGCGTTTTTTAAATGAATCAAATATGACGTTTGCCAGTTTCACAATCATGCCTATGATTTACAGAGGTTTCTGCACAGAAATTCGAAAGGGGTTTTCCATTTAGGTGGATGTTCATAATTGCGTTTAACGCTTACGTAATGTGTTTTTTTGTAAGTTCATTGCTAAAAAGTCCCTTTCAACTGCTGCAGTACTCCCAGACGGAAAAAA
>NC_092211.1:85996725-86090712 GCF_043381705.1 Parasteatoda tepidariorum
GATTTGCCAATTTTTATGCTTGGATGCATCTGCTTTAAAACTTAATATGCTTCCATCAAGGTGTACAGAAAATGTCTTTTTTTTTTTTTTTTGTTTTTTTTTTTTTTTTTTTTCCTTTCATTTCAAGAACCTATTATAATTTTTGTCGATATGGATCTATTTACTTAGTTTTTGACAAGGATTCCAAAAAATATACTATATAAAGGTTGGTAATTACGGAACACTTTACGCAAAATTAAGTAACCAACTTTTTCTTGACATCGCCACTCAATCAGGGATTAAACGAGGAAGTATTTTATAAATTGTTACATTAACTTTTAAAAACTAACATAAAACTGTGTTATTTTTAGTGTTACTCAGATTTTAAATAGAGCATTCCTGCAACAAACTGCTGGGGGAAAAGATAGAGGTTAAGGCTTCACAATTTCGCTGCATGGAATGAACTCGCATTTTACAAGAGAATTTTGTTTTCTTCAAGTTTCTATATAATTACTTTAATAAAGGTGTCTGATAAAAAGGATTTAACTATTAAAAGAATTTTTTTTTTGCTTCGAAAACGTTAAAAAAATACGCTTTGTTTAATTTGTTCAAAAGTCGTTTTGTTTAATTTGTTTAAATTTTTTTTTATTTACTTTATTCAAATATTAACAGAAAGAAAGTGAGTTTCATCATACCGTATTTACACAGATGGTACCGCATTAACATTACGATAGAAAGTAAGAAAAAAGTTTTAAAAAAAAGTCATGTTTTCTAAATTCGATTTTCCAGGAACTATTCGACTGATTTCGCTCTAATTTAGCATTTTTCCATGTCAAATTACATTTTTTTTTTTTTTAAATGATGTAGAAAATTGTACACCTTAAAATTAGACGATTATTAAATGAAATAATCAAAAACAATAAATACTTACTAAAAATTATTTTTTGCGCGGAATTATCTTTGGATAAACGATTTTTATAATTATGTGCGAAATATGTTCGTTTCATTTGTAAAGTTCTCGAGATAAAGCAAAATACGCAAAAAGGAAAATTAACATTAAGGGTTCAATTATTCAATTGCTTTCCTGACCAATCTATTGGGACCATATTTTTAACATTGAGTTTACCCCTACATTACGAGGGTCAGGATTCTAAATTCGTAAAAAAAAGTATTTTTGTTCCGAAAAAGTTTATTTTTGTGCCTGATAAAATATCGACTTAAAATATCGCCTGCAGTAATTAATCCGCATATTTAAGGTCGCATTTGAGGTCATATTTGAATGTTCCTGACGTTGCGTTTTTCATTTTCTTTTTTTTTCGCACTGTACAATATTTTAAGTTTTGTGGTATGTTTAAATGTTAAGATAGAAGAAAGGGAGTATATAATTGTGAGCCACATTTAAAACTCTTTAAAAGGAAGCATTAGGCAACGAATACAAAATAAGCAATTAAATGTTTTTTTTATTGCTTCTATTTAAAGGAAACAGGTAAATACTTACATGGAAACAATACTAAGAGACAGTTTGATATAAAAATATCACCTTTGGAAAATTTTAACAAATATATTTGGCTTATCATTATGTTGTCCTAAGCTCTTACACTATAATAATTATAAATGGTAACTGTTAATTAAGATGAGAAATAAGAAATAAATTAGATTCTTTTCTTCATGTTCAGTTAAGAGATTTTCTTGATTTATCTTTTGATGCTTTACCCAGTCTCGATTTTTAATCATTTATTTTTATAATTTCTGTTGTTGCCGCAGTTTTCAGGTTAGAATTACGAAGCTAATAAACAATTAATAAACAAGTAAATAAATAATAATAATAAAATGATTTAAATCTCATATACTTCATTTAAAGTGTCTACCAACACTTTAAATGAAGTATATAAGATTTAAATAAAGCATATAGATGACAGCACAAAAACTTTATTTTACTTATTATTTATTTATTTATTACTTATTTATTTATTGCTTATTTATTTATTACTTATTTATATATTTATTATTTATTTATTACTTATTTATTTATTTAAAATTTTCTACGGATAAATTTTTCTACGGAAAGAATATAAGTAAAAAAGCATTACTGAATGACATTATTCTTCCAAAATTATTTTTTTATATGAAAGCGAAACAACATTATATGGTATTTGCTTGAGAGTTTTACTGCGAAGTATTGTCTCAAAAATTATTATTTTAAATAGTTCTGCATAAATAACAATTTAACTGAAAGAGGCGTAAAAATAAAAATAAAAAAGTTTAAATTTCTGAATTGGTGCTGCCATCTGTTCACAAATGATTTAACTAAACTGCATCAAACTTCTATTGATATCTTTTTATAAATCATTTAAAAAAGATTTTTTAAAAATGAAATGTTAAAATAAATCTTCAAAATTTTTTTGAAAAATTAACAGGGGAAGGGTAAGTATTTTATTAATATTGAGCAGTTTAACAATTTGCATACTTAAAAATGCATATTTTAAAATGCGATTTTAAAATGCATTTTTTACAATGCAAAATTAAAAAAGATGAAGTTGGCAAAATGCAATCTAAAAAATTTTTAATTCCTATGCAAATAAACTGAAAATATGATTTTTTTTGGACGGTATGATAAAGGGTGAATATTATTAATTCAAGAAAGTAAAAATAAAAGATCACTGTTTGGATGCTTTTAAAATGTTCCTTCATTATTTTTAAAAGCTTTTAAAAAATGAGATGATGTTCTCAAGATTTCAACTTGGAATTCTCGGGGTACAAAAAAAAACATGCTATTTGTTCCTAACACTTTACATGGATATTAGCCAGTGTTTTCCGATGATGCTGTAAACTAAGTCTGACTCAAAACATAGATGTATAAACATGCATTTCTAAATAAAATAAATTCACTAGACTAGGATTGGAAAGAATTTCTAGTTTGCTTTCAAGTTATTAATGGAGTTGGGAGTTTTGTGTTAAAAATTTTGTTATTTTTTTAATTATTTATTTTCATAGATAATTTTTTATACCCCATGATGTGTTTGAATAATTTTTTACATGCAGGAATAAACATCAAATAGATGAATTGTCGGCAAATGCTTTGAAATTTTTTTTTTTAAAAATTCTTTAAAAAAATAATAATAGTTTCGCCTAAAACAAGTAAAATTTTTCAAAAATGCCACGTGCCAACTTTTTATGAGCTGATCTATAATTATTATTTTTTGGATCAATAATTATTATTTAAGATAGGATTTATTTAAAACCGGTTTTGATATGGAAGAATAGGCTTCAGTATTTTTCAAACAATGCTCAAATCTGCTTAGAAATATTTAACACTAGATTGAATAAGGAAGTCATTTTGACTGCCTTTAATTTCAATTAGAAAAACAATGATGTATATGATGACATAATTTCTTAGAATTTTGTGACTTTTTGTACAACATATAATTTTTTTTATTGCTAATGTTTACTAGAAACTTGTTATATAACTGTAAATAATATAAAAAATGTTAAAAATTAATTTTAAACAAATTTATTTACGCATTCACAATCCAGTCATTTTGACTGCTTTTAGGCAATATATACGAATATTCCGTCTTTCTAACGTTAAAGCACATTCTTAAAAGTTTAATTCTGCAAAAGAAAAAACACTCTGATTCGAATGTCAATTGGGAAACATCACTAGACAGTCACTTTAAAAATTTTTGTGCTGTGGGATTCATAGTTTCATTCGTAGTTTCCAAAAATGCCCTTATAAAATTATTCAGTCTCAGAACATTAATTTAAAAAAGTTAAATTTGTATTAAGGGACTAAAAAATTTGATTGCTTTTTTGACTAAACTATTGGGACCATTCTACTCAAGAGCACCGGTTCCCAATTGGGCCACATCTCCAAGAGTTTAGACATTTTTAATCAGTTACGATTTTTGAAACCTATCATTAAATTCATATCTTATTATTTATCCCTTATTTCATTAATATTTTCGTTATTTTTATAAAATTATTTAAGTAAAACACTTTGAAAAGAGAAAAGTAAAACTTAAAAAATGTATGTTTCGAAAATGCATTGAATGAATAATGAATGCGTTTGTGTTACATAATTGTGTTACATAAGTATCTCGCATAAAATAAAAATAACAATCAAGGTGCATGTTTGGCTGATAACCATTTCCGGCATTTATTTTCGCTATCTTTCGTTTTTATTTCAACGAAAATTATATTTCAATTCATTCATTTTCAGTTTGTGCACACACTAAATTCATATTATAAACTAGACTAGATGCCTCTCCAGACCTGTAAATTCAACTTTCTGACATTAAATCCAATTAGAAGAATAGTAGAGATAAACCATACGATGAAAAAAATTTTAATATTTCATACTTTATTAAATATTTTCAAAATAAATAATAAAATTTCACTCGCAAAATATTTCTAAAATAATTAATAATATTTAATTCATCAAATATTTTTAAAATAATTAACAGTTGATCTTTGATTATTCACGATTGTATTTATATTTTTATAACCGTCATTGAACAGTCGACCCAAATTTTTGGGTTTACACCTACTAAAGTGCAACTCTGTAGCCTCGTCCTTTTGAACCCAATCCTGAAGACAAGGGAACTCCTGGATCAAGTATTGAGTGAAATTTCCTTTCGTGAAGGATATTCTGATAAAATCAGCTTGCATACGCGTTTCACGGAGAGGAAAACCACAAAACCTCTCACGATCAGTCTGACTGCAACGGGACCCTAAACCATGATTAGACTCCTACTGAGGATATTTTGCACCAGCACTATGGTAGATGCGAGCCGGGTGCGGAATTTGTATCGACCAGCCATCGCAGGGAATCATACCTGATTCGCAAATGCGAACGCTCTATCCCCTGATCCATCACGGCTCGTTCACGATAGTTAATGAAATTTATTCGGTACCGCCAGAGAAAGGTCGTTTACTTAGATTTCCATAGCCGAAAAAAATTGGAAACCGCTGTTTATATACTTAAATTTCTCATGTTCAGTATTAAATCAAAAAATTAATTTTAATTTTGTTTTTCCCTTGCTTTATAAGGTGTATGACATCTTTTCAACGTAAAACTTGCAATACCTTGTTACAACTCTTATTCTCCGAAAAAACTACATAATTTTACAGTTAACTTCAACTGTAGTGAATCACAGCTACAACTCCTTTTTTTTTTTTTTTTTTTTTTTTTTTTTTTTTTTTTTTTTTTTTTTTTTTTTTTTTTTTTTTAAAANTTATTTATCCCTTATTTCATTAATATTTTAGTTATTTTTATAAAATTATTTAAGTAACACAATTGAAAGGAGAAAAGTAGAACTTAAAAAATGTGTGCTTTGAAAATGCATAGATTGAACAATGAATGCGTTTAAGAGATATTACATAAGTAAGTGAGAAATTATATAAGAAATTACATAAGTATAATTAATAAATAAAAATAACAATCAAGATGTATGTTTGGCTGATAACAATTTCCGGCATTTATTTTCTCTACCTTTCGTTTTTATTTCAACGAAAATAAGATTTCAATTCATTCATTTTCAGTTTGTGCACACACTAAAATCAAATCATAAACTAGACTAGATGCCTTTCCAGACCTGTAAATTCAACTTTCTGACATTCAATCCAACTTGAGGAATAGTAAAGATAGAACGATACGATGAAAAAACTTTAATATTTCATACTTTATTAAATATTTTCAAAATAAGTGATAAAATTTCACTCATAAAATATTTTTATAATAATTAATAATATTTAATTCATCAAATATTTTCAAAATAATTAACAGTTGATCTTTGATTATTCACGATTGTATTTATATTTTTAAAACCGTTGTTGAACAGTCGACCCAAATTTTTGGGTTTACACCTACTAGAGTTCAACTCCGTAGCCTTGTCATTTTGAACCTGATTCAGAAAACAAGGAAACTCCTGGATCAAGTATTGAGTGAAATTTCCCTTCGTGAAGGACACTTTGATAAAAATTATCTTGTATACGTGTTTCACGGAGAGGAATACCACAAAACCTCCCATGATTAGTCTGACTGCAACGGGACCCTAAACCACGATTCCACCTCTACTGAAGATATTTTGGGCCAGCACTATGGTAGATGCGAGCCGGGTGCGGAATTCGTATCGACCAGCCATCACAGGGAGCCATCGTTCACGATTGGGTACCGCTAGAAAAAGGTCATTCATTTAGGTTTCCATAGCCGAAAAAAATTGGAAATCGCTGTTTATATACTCAAATTTATCCTGTTCAGTATTAAATTTAAAAAATTAATTTTAATTTTGTTTTTTCCTTGCTTTATAAGGTGTATGACATCTTTTCAACGTAAAACTTACAATACCTTGTTACAACTCTTATTCTCAGTGGCCGAAAAAACTACATAATTTTGTAGTTAACTACAACTGTAGCGAATCGCAGCTACAACTACTTTTTTTGTAACGTAGTGACTTCAACCTACTAACTTGGAAACGTAGTCACTATTTCTAGGAGACGCATTTTGCTGGGTAACTTAATTTACGCCCATGTTTAAAATGGTTTTGAATGGAAAAAAATTATTTTATTTAAACACGAGGAATTTTTGCGAAATACTTATTCATGGTAATATAAGTCAGTTTGTTATTCTAAATCATTTTTTACGAAATTTCTCTTTCAGTTATCTTTTACTTTAAATTATATCTCTTTTAGTTTAAATTATTCTTATGTCTTTCTCGGCAGCAAACATTTAAGAAATGCTATGAAATTTTTTAAGTATTTGAGATTTTGTTAAGTGTTTAATGCCCTTTTATTTCCTCTAAGAAATAATGTTCATGGAAAATTACAGGAAAAATATGTTAACTTCCTTCCATTCATCTATGTTTCATGTGAGTACATTAGCATTTTAAGATGTCGCAACTCTTATGAAAAGAAAAAAAAGATTTGCTGTTAGGAGCATCAGACATGATTTTTAATAACGCTCGGTCATTGTCATTTGCGTCCATTAATGGGTACGCGCAAATTTGTACCAATCAGATTCAAAAAACTAGTTGCATTTGAACCTTGTTTCCTTACTACCAAGAATCTCTACAAACTACTGTTATTTTGTATCGTAAATATTCGCTACACATCTGTTTTTTGAAAAGTAGCCCACTGTACTACAAACTACGAAAAAGAAAAAGTGAATAGAATAGTTTCGCTATTTCCGATCAATGCTGTTTCTTAAGATTCATTTTTTATTTTCATCTTCATCTAGACTCCAAACTATTGAGCATCTTTTTCGTTTAATACTCAATCCAAAGATGTTGTTGCGGCATTTACGCTAACTAAATAATTAGCCATTAGCTGAAATATTGTAGAGGGAAGGTTTTAATTTTTATGAACTTCAATTTCATTTCCTACATCCCTGCGAAAAGAAAAAAAAAAGAAGAAAAAAAAACTCCCTGAGTAACTTTTGATCGGATTTTCACGTACTAGGACTCAATTTTAATGGTTCGGAGGGGGTGATTTCATATATGCAAGGTGATGAGTGTAGGTGATATTTTAGGTTAAGAAATCAGAGAACAAAAACGTACTTTCGCTGAATAACTTGTTTTATTTTTTGACGGATTTCTGATTCCCAAAACATAGGGGTAACCACAATCTAAGAGTGGCCGAAAGTTTTGATCTCTTAGTACTAATTTCACTTTTTGTGAATTTAACTATATTTCGAGAAATTTTTAAGAGAATGGAAAAATTTTTGTACACAAGTATTAAATTCGTTTATCCTAAGATATTTACATTCAAAAAATAATTTTAATAATTATTTATAGATTTTTAATATTTTATTAATTGAAAGTTGAAAAAATTTGCATCTTAAGGTCTACAAATTTTTTACATCATTTTAAAGAATGTAGTTTCTATATGGTAAAATACAAAATTGGAATGAAATCGGTTGAATAGTTCCTGAGAAAACAAATTTCAAAAAATTCCGATAGGATTGAAAATAAATGGTTATCCTCCTTTCCACACAACCGGTGGGGTCATTAATTATATTTCCTTATCACTCATTAACAATTTTTTCTCACTTCAAATAGAGAGGAGATAAGCAATTTAATTCTTCTCCGAGCAGACGCTGTTTATTCCATCTTATAATTACCACCCCGCAGAAACACAACGAGAAGATTATCGCAGTGTCGTAATATCTTCTCTCGTGTTATAATCGTGCAATGGAGGTCACTTCCAACTCCTACAAACGTCTTCTTCTTCGCCCACATTCAACTTCAGTTGCCTTTTATGGTTTCTCATTTCAACTGACAAAAATCATTTCCCGCTTCACTTTCTACTCCCCTATCTCGTTTTGTTCTCAATAGGATTGTGATCTTTTTTTTTCTATTTGAAAGCTGTAACGCGAGAATACTTTTTATGGCAAATACTGTTCCACCTTCCATTGGTATTTCAAAATTTTCACCTTTTTGGTGATGAATGTTTTCAAAATATCCAAGTGCAAACAAATAATTGCAGGATTAAACTGCGGGGCATTTATATGTCGCTATAATTTGTTTGCATTTTAATATTTCGTAAACATTTTTTGCAGCATTTGAAACTTCATGGTTTACTTTAGGTTACCTGAACACAGCTTTCTCTAAATATTAAATTCTAAATTCTAAACAGAATTTACCAAGAAAAGTTTCCTCCACTGTATAGCATTCTCTAAAGGGAACAAAAAGTCTGAATAAATCAGAAGCGTGCAGGGGGTGAGAGAGAGTGTGTAAAGGGCGAAGGCCCCAGACTTCTAGCTGAAAGCGGACATCTATTTGACCACCAAGGATCCTAAGACAAACTAATTGCTATTTCTTATTATAAAATTTAAATTTTTTAACTGATAAATATGGTTTATGCAAAATGTTTTATAAAGAATAAACACTTTCTTAAAGAATGATAATAATGGTGCTAAATGTCATTTTAATTTAAATATTCCATGTCATTAAGAAAAATTAAAGAATACTTTGATGAAAATAATAAAAAAATTTTTAGTCAAGAAGAATTTCAGCGTACATTTGTAGAACAAATTTGAGATTCAAATATTCATTTAGATTTTAAGTTCACATCCTTCCAATTTTTTTTTAATGATTGTCGTTTTTTTTCCCCTCGTTCTCTCCAGTAATTATGCAACTCTTTTCATGGGAATTTAATTGGCTAACGGACCATCTGACAGAGCTTTAAATTCCGTTAAAGCCGTGGTTTTGGTTGAAGCCCCCCATGACCCAGGTTTCGGTTGGGACCCATAAGTAGAATCGAAAACTCTCTGCTGTAAACTAAACAAGCATCAGCTTAAAAACCTAAATAAAGGAATGAAATAATTAGTTCGGGATTATGAAGGGGAAAAAATGTAATGCTGAATTATTTTATGTCGAAAATATAACAATAACTCTAAATAATTTGTACATTTTTAAAAGTTTTGATTTAGTTTTCATTAAGACGTTAGAAAGTAAGTCAACATTTCATCCAATGTCACGCTAAGAGCTTATTTCCGCTCTCACATGATGCTCCATTTAATTCATATCGGAAGTTTTTCGATTGTATCGGAAGAGGAACAACGGAACTAGTGAGGAAATTATAAATAACTCCACTAAGAAAACAAAATGTCTTTTTCCATTCCATGAGTGTTAATAATTGTTGCAATCAGTAATGTTTTTTCTTCTTCTAATTATATGCATTTTTTTAATAGAATAAAAGCTTATTTATTCTTGACAGTTCACAATCCCTTTAATAATTGAAATTTCACTCTTCTTTAATATAAAGCTTAAGTTCGTATATAAACTACTGTAGTATTTAAGTATATTAACTAGTGTAGCTAAGTATTAAGTATATTAACTAGTGTTACATATTAAACTAGTCTAGTAGTATAAGAACCATTATCAAACGAATAAATTAGGAAAGGTTATAATCTTAGAAAATAAAGAAGTTCATCACGATTTTCTATTCCTATTTATAATATTTAGATTTTCACTCCAACAATAAAAATATAGAAAAAAACTCTACATCAATACTTCGAATCAGCGAACAAATTTTGCACAACCTTAGTTTTTTTTCCCTTTCACTGAAATGTATTATATACTTTATTTTATTAAAAAAAAATACAAATCTCGTGAATAGTCTTCATTATTTTTATTAATTTATTTTTTATGGAATAAAGAACATTAATCTTTTACTCAAAATATCAAGAAATCGTTTTCACGTTTTCAATTTTTAAGTTTTTCTTTTTACCCTTTTTCGGAACAGCAAATTTTAGTTAGGCAACACAATAGCAATTGCGACCTTAGTCAAAGTATTCTTATTAAAAAGGCAAGCTTTTACATTCCTAATGGTTTACAACATTTTTGGAGTAAGCGTTGCAAGATCGTCACCACTGTGCCGGAAAGGAATAAATCAAATATATACCAATGCTCGTAATTATTCTACACCAATACAATAGTCTACACCAATAGTTAGTCAATTGATTAAAAAAAAAAAAAAAAAAAAAAAAAAAAAAAAAAAAAAAANTTAAAAAAAAAAAAAAAAACTATTAGAAAAAACTTTTCGATTTAAAACTTTTTTTTTAATAAAATAAGGACTACTAAAACCATAAACCATAATGTTCTAAAGCAATAATAAATTCTTATTTTCAAAAATACTTTTTGTTTTTTTTAAATTAAGAATTAAATTTTTGCGCAAGCAATTCTTAAAATATCAAGCAATCATTCTCAATATTCCTTTTATTTTTTTTTCAATTTATTTTTTTTAATAAAATTAGATATACCAACCTACAAGAGTTTTTCCTAAAGCAGTAGCTTGTAAGTTGTGCATAGTTTGAAAGTTAACTTTAAAATAAATTTTTTGATTATTTATTAACGTTGAGTTAGCCTATACTTTGACTTAAGGGAAGAACTTATGCCTACTTATATTTCTCGATAAGGATAACGGTGATAAACTAATTTCTTATCTCTGACAAGCCGTGAGAGAATTCCGTGAAAGTCAAGAAACTTGTGTTAGCTTTCTTTCAGAGGGAATTTTTATAAAAACACGTAAAAAAATAAAATAGAATGGCCTAGTGATGCCCTCAGGGAGTGACAAGCAGGAGGATGCGTGGGGTATGTTCTACGGGCAAATGTCATAGGATAGGATGATAAAGAATCAGTAGCAATGGATGGAGAGATGGAAAAGAAAAAAGTGGGACAAAAATAAATGAATAAAAAATAAAGATTTATGCACTAAATCTTAGAAAGGCCTGACTTTTTCAAGCTTTTTTTGTTGTAAACAATACTTATTCCTTATAAAGAAAAAGAAAGAAAAATTCTAGAATCGTGCTGAACTTTTTTTTTTTCGCTCTCTGCGAACAACCGTCGTTCCGTGGACCACATTTGAATAATTGCCATTCTGTCACGTGAAAGAGGGGGTGGGGGCACAAGATACGTACTTTAAAGCGAAGTAATATCTTTACATGTGATATTATAACAATTAAGAGAAATGAAATATGAAATATTATGGTAAAAATAGCTATGCAATAAATGCGGGAAACGATAACTATTACTTTAATATTTTAGGTAATGAAGGTTTTACTTCCTTTTCTAACAGGCATTGAACAGCCAACTCACTTTTAGCTTTACAAGGAAGGCAAAATAAACAATTAAATAAAATTAATGCATAAAAATGGAACTTTTTCTTCTTCTTCAATTGCACTACATTCTACTACAGGCCAATGCCATTTCAACGAGTTCTCTCCATCAGACGAGAGTTAACGGCTATAGATGAGCAAGAGTGACTGAATTGCGTTTAAATTATCCTCAATATCTCGATAATAATAAATTAATTTGTGAAATATTTAAATCTCCTTCTTAAAAATAATAATCAACGCAGAAACAATAATTTTCTGTTACAAAAAAGAAAAGAAAAATTAACATCATGTTTGGTAATTATTGAAAAAAAAAAGCTTAATTTATACATTGTAAAATGTGGGTTCGAAATCTCGTTCTGAAAATAATTAGATGGCAATTTTACGTGTGGTATTGGAGTAACTGCTACCAGATGTTAACAGAAATCAAATTACTGAGCTCCAAGCAATGAAACCTATTGATTTTTCTGTTTATTTTGTTGACTGTGAAATTTCTTATTTCTATATACCTTCAAGTTAATTCACGGGGAAGCAAATTCTTATTATTTGATTTTTTGCAAATTCAGTGATTCAGTTTGATACAATTATAATTAATTGAGTCTTATTTTTCACCTATAATGGACAGACAAATGTCTTATTACAACTCCAGATGGCCAGTATCAATAAATTCTAAGTTCAAAGATATTGTAATACATCGAGAATAAAAATATTCTGTTCTAATCATTATTTTAACCAAAATAACAGCTATCTGAGTTCAATTACAACATTGTAGGCAACAACAATGAAAGAAAGAATTGGGTAGAATGTAAAAAAATATAAAAACACAAATACTTCTGCCTCGATAATTTTGCTAGGAATTTTAGTTTCATTCATAAATTAAGTTTAAATATGTTTACTAAATACATAAACTTAGATAAAAAGAACAAAATCAATTATTTCAGAAAGAACTACACAAATACAATTCCAACCTACTGAGCAGCCGACTCATTACAACAAACTTCGTTTCATGTTTATTTGTTGCTAGAAGTCAGGTTCGCAGAAAATACCGCTTACTGGTTAAATTTAGTAGGAATAACACGACCTGTGACGTGGGCTATTAGTGTACCCAATTAAAAGACAAATTTATTTTTATGTGAACCAAATTTTTATATCTATATCCTACGTTCTGTACAATAGCCCATTCATCAAGTAATGTACATTATCGGAGAGGATTTTATTCCCCAAACTACGCTACTGAAAAAGGATATTTAAAATTTTACGCTTTTTAACATTATGGATATTCAAGTTCAAAATCGTGAAGTAACTCCCATATTTTGACGATAAAACTTTCATTTTAAATTCTGGTTTCGAGAAAAACGCGTTGGAAATTAGCTATTAACTCGCCCGCTAACATGCTAAAGTTCAAAAAACTATTTGTCGATGTGGGTGACTTACATACAAGCGAATTATGAATAATATTACTTTTAATATATTATAATTATTATTACTTTAACACTATTATAATTACTTTTAATAAATTAGAATTATTTTCATTGTTATTAAAATATGAAATTTTTTATGAACTACTACAACTTATTTTTAGTTTGCATCTAAGTATTTATCAGTTTTCGAAACTTATCAGCTATTAGAAACTTTTTATTCATCGTAAAAATGAACCACTATTGAATCATACACTAAAACTACAATTTTTTTGACGTCACTTTTTTCCTAAAGTCCATCCTATCTCATATCTCAAATCTTTGCTCAATTTACTCATCTTCCAAGGTTTATAATGAATCTGTTGATACATTTCTGTCATGTATCAAAAGGATAAGAGATTAACATTAAGGCCGCCTTAACTGTTTCTAGATGAAGAAGATAAATATACGTGTTTTACCCATCATACAACTTTTTTGAAAATTTTTACTCATGACTTTTATTTTTTGAGAGGATTTATTCATAAAATAGAATCGATGGTAATTATGCTCACTTTTTGGATCATATTTTTTTAGAACGAAAATTTGTTTTATCTAATATTAATGCTAAGGCACCAAATAATTATATTTGTTATACTTGAAACATAAAAAAAGAATGTTACTTCACATTCTTCTTTTTTATTATAAAAGCTATACCTTTTTTCTTTAGACTATGAAACGGATATTTTCCACAGTGTTAAGGATGATTTTCATGATTGACAATAAAAGTGACATTTTCCAATCTACAGATATAATATTCATTTTGGGCTATAAAACGAATAATTTCTTTTATACGAGAGATAATTTTTTACTGCGGGATATAAAGCTGACATTTACCCCTCTATAATGAATATTTTTCATCCACTTTGATTTTGGGTATTCCCCATTATAAAAAATATTAAAACCATCATTACAGAGTAATGAAACAACCTACGGGGAGAAAAAAAAGATTACTCATTAAATGCTAATTTAAAAGTGCAAAGTATAAAGATGTTCCATAATTATCATTCTCAATATATATTCTTAGAATCCTTTAAAAAAATGATGTAAAAATGCATAAACAACGAATTATTATTTAATCACAGAAATTTTTTTTTATCGAAAACGGACGAATCACTATTGAGGAAAAGGGAGAATCAAACTAGTTAGAAAGTCGAAGAAAGCTTAATTATGTTTTAAATGATCAAATTTTAACTACTTTCTGTTTCTTGGGGCAATCAAACAGGATTTGATGGCTTTGAGCTCGCCTTCCTCAACAGTGATTCGCAATATTTTGATGTCATTTCTTTTTCGCTCAATGCTTATATTTCTTTGACTTCCTACTTCACAAGCTTTCTGAACTTCTATTTGAAAAACTCTTATTATGGAGCACTCTGAGTTTGAGTTATAGTTTCGCGCATTCTCTCACATTAAGAATATTAAAACCAATGGCTATTCAATTGATTCTTAAAATTAATTCAAATCAACGCATTGAAATAAAGAATCTGTTGATAATATTACTTACAATAAATTAGAGATCTCTACAACAGTAAAAGAGTTAACTTGAACTATTTCTTTTTATATTTTTATCTGTTCTTGTTCTTTATTTATTTTTTAAAAATTTTCTTTCTTCTTAGAACCTCAAACATAAAACAATGACTTTCAAAATCCTTCCATAAAATGAAATAAGTATGTTATGCCGAAATTAACATTTAGTGAAAAGAATTTAAACATTTGCAAACTATGACTTATGAAATAATTAAGATTTTAAAACGAATTTAAATTTCCTAAGGCTGATGTTTAAAGCCTTAGTAGTTGGAAGCTCCTTCCAACTACTTTCTAATTCCGCCACACAAATAAACAGAGCTTTTGATGATTTTAATCCTTCCTTTGCCCTTTCTGACCTCAAAATTGTTCGCCTTTGTATTCAAGCATTGATTGGAGTGATAAAAAAGAAGAAAAAAAAGGAAAAATTTATTTGCATATAAATAATTTAGTTAAAATATTATTTCATATAAAAGGTATATTAAACAATAAATCATAAATTTATGTATTTATTTTAACTAAATGCTGCATGTATGCATTAATAAAATATTGATAATAATTATTATTGTACAGAACATTTATTACGCTTTCGAATTTATTAAGTGGTTCATATTTATAGTTCTAATGAAATAAAAATATTTCTTGTTAATTACATGTATAATAATAATAAATAGTAATTTTTAATTTTCATAAAATTAAAACAATACTGTTTTTTAAGTTAAAAGTAAAAATAAAAGGGGAATTAAAATTATCTGAGTCTGAAGCTTTAAGATTAAAACGAAATAAAATATTAGTAAGCATAAATGAAATAAAATATCAATAATAATTAACATAAAATTAACGAATCATTTAAAGAAGATTGTATTTAATTTTAGTCATTTCATTAACATTCGTGAAATTAAATTTTTTTCCCTAAGCTACCATTGTTTTATTTAAGTTTTCACTTTTAATCGCGAATTACATAGAATCGAATTTAAAAATAGAATTTTTTTTTTATCCAAGTAAATTAAAACTCCCGCAGCCTTGCAAACGATTTCTTCAGTTCCTTTAGCCAAATTGATTTTAAAAAATGAAAGTATCAACGATAATTTTCAGTGACATATGCTTTTATTATTATTATTATATTAAATCAAAATCAATGTCATTGTTTTCATTTTAGATTGATTTCAAATTATTCCTTGTTTTAACAATTTTTTCTGTTTCCAAACAGTTTATTCTAACTTGAACCGTCGTTTGGAGAAAGGGGAAAGGGAGAGGTAGTTTCGAAGAGAAAGCAGGGCTGTGTTTCTGAAGTCTGCTGAGGTCTTTAGACCTCTTCTGCCGAAAATTTCAAGAACTTCGGCAAAATGCTCCGATTGAAAGAAATGTTGAGCATCAATATATTTATTTTTTTGATAGGTAAGTTAATTATTATAGATAAATGAGTCTCTTTTCCTTGCAAAATATACTTTTGATCTTGTTTACATTTCTAAACTTGTTTACTCTGCCGATCCTGAACGGCTGTGTTTAAAAATTTAATTATACATATTAATAAATGTAATTAAAAGGAGTTAACTTTCAGAAAAATTATTAATTTTGTGAAAATCCTATAGAAATTAATTTTTATGATTATCATTTAGTATCTTATTGTTTTTCTTAATTTATAATTTCTACTTTTTTTTTTTTTACATTTTCAAGATTTTCTAAAAATGTTTAAAAAAGTATTATAATTTAAATATTTAATAAGGTGTGTTCCATTAAAAATCTTAACGAATGTAGCTATTTTAAATAAATTATAGCTCCCAATACAAAATTTTTCGCCTAACATATAATAAATAATTCAATTATAAATAACCTTTAAATTGTTTTTATTTATGCATTAAGATTGTGCATGAAATAATTACATAAAATATAAATAACTCCATTTATACCTATATATATATATATATATATATTATTTTAATTTTTTTGCTTTAGTTATAATTGCTCATTGTTTTATAGCTCATATGCTTCTATATAACTGTTATTTAACTTAAAAAGCAAATGTAGTAAATTTATATACAGAAATTTATTAATAAATATACTTATAATTGAAGTTTCAATGGAAATATTGCTTCCAATTTGAAGAGACAACTTTCGTATCGTGATCTGCAGAATCTATCCTGATCGAATCTTGGCAACTTCTTGGCAGTGGTCCATGTGAAACTCAAACAAACTTCACAGAAGGGGGACTAATTGAAAGAGCCCTCCCTGGGCAAATGTCTACATGTTATTTTAAAAATATTACAAGACTAAATTCCCTTTGATGTCTTGGTGATTGATTGGTGTAACGATGATGATATAAAAATATTTCCAATTTGAACTAATTTTTATATTTTATTTTTTGCAGATTTGAAATATATTGTTCGTTGATTAAAGTTTTAATATATTTTGACACGTTTTAATTTTTTTGTTCTAATTTTGATGCAGTTTAATATATTTTAATTTTTTGTGTTGTTTTATTTACCCTGTTAAGTTGCTTTTTATATTTTATTTTATTTAAATGTAATTAGCTTTTCTTGGTAATTGGCTTTTCTTTTTTATCTTGAATTCAATTAACAGTGTCCCATGAATATTTTGTTTATTGAACGGTCACTATTAGGTTAAAAGAGAAAGATCTCTATCAAAAAGTACTTTTAAGCTTGAAGTAAATACATTTCCTTATTTAAATCTCAAAATGAATATTTTGCAATTTTTGAAAGAAAGAAAAATTCTTACATGGGAGATTTCCATTTCTATTTTATTTATTTGTCTATTTTAAAGTTAATAATTTACATGCTTCTTCTTTTCATTATTTCTTCGGATAACCTTACATTATCAATTAATTTGGACATTAACCCACTGGGGGTTTACAGAAAGGCCAAAATTGGAAGAATGTTTTTCCCCTATACCCCATATCTCAAAGGTTGATTTTTGTTTATTAAAATTATTTTAATTTTATGTCTTAACAAATTATTTTACATTTTTAGCCTTTTCAATGTAAACATTAAAAGAGATTGCCAAAATGTTAATTGTTAAGTTAATAATTTTAGAATTAATTTTAAAATATTGCTTTAGTTTTAGTGGCCTCTGAAGATGGTCATTTGCGAGGAAGAGGTGATAGGCGATGGACTGACAGAGATAGAGAGAGAGGTATTCAATTAATACAATAATACAGTTATATTTTAATTATTTTAACAGAAAATACTGTTATATTTTAATTCCTGTTTTTAACATTTATGTTATTCACATATGTTGGTTTGCCTTAATAATGACATTGATAAATTTTGTTTTCTTGATGAGAAAATTTCTTGTTGATAGATCGGAGCACTATAGTATATCCATTTTTGTGCTTTATTCAGATTGTTTAGCTTTAATCATGTTATTCACAAAGTATATCCTTTCTTCATTTAAACTTTCATTCATTTCAAAATACTGTGAATCTGGACTAAAATAAAAAATATTCACATTAACATAACCAGTATATTTTAATTTCATTATTCTATCACTTGCAGTATAATTGTTTATAAATTTATGGCAATGTTTTTTTATTTAAAATATGAGTAGTACAATTTTTCACTGTTTTTATTTATAATATATTCAATAAATATAATAATATATTTCTGATTTTTTTAATTCTTTTATGTATTTTAATCACAAATGTTTATTACTTATTATAAAAGAACGTAATGTAATGTGAGAAAAAAATGTTATTAAATCTATTTTAAAACTTTTAAAAAGTATTGAATATACGTTTTTTTTTGTGTAGTCAAAAGTAAATTTTAAATGTAGATAAAATCCTTATGTCATTTCTTTAATTTTGCTTGATCATACACTTTTCACAAGACTAGACATTGTCTTTTTAATAAGAAAATAAATAAATAAATAATCTTCATATTGAATGCTTGCACACACAAAATTAAAGAAATATACAGTCAAACCCCGTTAACGCGAAATCGCTTATCACGAAATTTCGCTTAACGCGAAATAATTGTTAGGTCCCGTCGATCGAGTCTGAAGAATAGTGTTAATTAATTCTTTTAACNAATAATTTTTTTTTTAAGTAGTTAATATTTTTATGTTACTTTAGATAGGCATTTAATCTATAATCAAGTTTTTTAATGGAATCTTATTTGCATTACTTAACATTTACAATTTATTTTAATTACAAGATTATTTGCAATTCATTAGGTTAAAAAATATGAATTTGCATTTATACCTACAATACTCTAAAAATTATTAAAATTTTTTAACTGACTATTTGTCTTTCATCAATAATCAATTGACTTATTAATTGAATCTATTTTATTCTAGAAGGATTGTATGAATGATTCCAACTGTTTATTAAGTAATATTTTTGCCATTAAAATTTAGTTTTTAAAATTAGAAGAAAATTATTACAATTTTTTATAAATTGTATTGTCCTAGTAGTTAATATTTACACACATTATTTTTCATTTCTTATTACTATATTTAAATTTGTATAGAGCTCAAATAAAGTTGGTATAATTTATTATTTTATAAGTACCAATTAATTTATTACCAATTAAAATGGTGTTGTAATCCAAGATCTCAAAATGTATATTAAGTTTTTTAAATTAGTAAAATTAACAGAGTGCAGAATTAAATTTGTGTATTTTTTTCATTCTAAAAATAGAACTTAAGTCTAGATTGCAATTATTTAATATATGGTTTTTATTATTAGTGTAATAAAAAAATGAGATGCTGCATTTCTCACATTCTTTTTGCTCTAAAATTAATTATTGTAACATAACTACTAATTCTATCTTGATTTGTACAATGCATTTTTATTTTTTGTGTGTTGACATGTAAATTTGGAAATGTATTAATGTTATTGCAATTTTAATCAATTTTATTATTTGGTATTAATCTGTCATAAAATAATTTGAAAAAAATTTTACCAAAATTTTTTTCGTTGATTAACGAATCTTTAGCAGAATTTTTCATTTTGTGAAATTGAATAAGTATATTTATAATCTCTGTAAAGCATGATTCTTTTTATTTAATTATCTTCATGAGTTAAGACAAAATTATTTATATTTAGTTGATCCCTATATAGTTTATAGATTCATGCTTAATTCAATGTTAAAGTTAGTATTTTCACCATCTATTTTTTATTTTAGTTTTATTTGTTTATATTTTAACATATTTTGAAAAATTTTACTTGCTGGCTTATAAAAAAAGAGGAGAAACCTCAGAGTAAATAGTTGTCTTACCTCATTAACTTTTTTTTTAAAAAATTAAAAACCAGTTGTCTGGCCTGAAAGCTAAATGTTCATTTATATGTCATTATTAAAAAGAGAAATATCTTCAAATAAAATTATTATAACAATAAAATTATATATTTAAAAAAAATTTGATGCATAGGTACTTCAGTATTTATGTTATTATTCTATAGGTGCAATGAGAATACTATAATTATAATTTTGTTTTATGTTTTCTTTTGGAGTTTGTGCTTACACTTCTTCCAAAATTGACCGGATTTAATAATAATATATCCCTCTCTTGAAGAAGTTTTCCTTTTTATCAAATGGTGTAATATTAAAACTGTTTTTTAAATATCTCTTTTAAATTAATATTATTTCATTTCATTAACTCTTGAAACATATTGTTTTTTTTCTTCTAATTTAACAAAAATTGCTTTTATTGGTTCTTTTGTACACTATAATTTTTTCCAGTAGTAATTATAATTTTGAAGTATTTAATTAAAACAGATCTCTCTTTTGTAAAATAAAATTCAATGAAAATAAATATTCTTTATGCAGTTTTTTGACATATTATAGACAATGAAAGTTTAGGTGTTTCATCATTAGGAGACTTCATATCATGCTTCAAGTTCGTATGGAGATCATCAAGCGTAAAACAGTTTGTTGAAATATCTTCATATTTTTGAATAATTTTATAGCTCTAACTTTGCTGGGGAAATGGACTGAATTTGCTTATATCTTATCTGTTATCGTTAAACGGTAATAATTCTTAAAAATACTACAAATGGAATTAACAAAGCTTCTGAAGGATTAAGCTAAAATTCTAGCGTCTAACTACAACTGATATCACATGACTGCTAACAAGGACTAACCACCTAACGACATTTGAAATGTTTAACTATATCTAAGAGAAAATTTTTTGATGTTAAAAATAGATCTGATGCAAAAAGGAAAGGTTTTGGAACTTGAAAAGAAGTTTTTTCTGTGATGGATAGAGACCTGATGTTGAAACTAAAACCAATGTTATTGTTATAAATTTTCAGCATTCCTTCCTTCCTGTAAGCATTGTTGCATTCATAGTAGCTTTTGATTATTTTAATTATATTTTATTAAATTGACATTGCGTGTTTTCAGATTGACTTGTAATTATTTTAAATTCATAGAGCATTTTAAAAATAAATCAAAAATTAAAATCAAAAATCAAAGTAAAAATTTTTAAAGCCATTATTGTATTATTTGAAAGTAACTTTATAATTTTTAAAATGGTCTTTTTTCATTTTTAAATAAGATTATAAGTACAGATTAGCATACTGAAACCATTGCAGATAATGATGTCATTAGACTTAATAAGGAAGACAGATTTTAAGAATGTACTGATCAAGTGTTAAGAAAAATAATTTTTTCCCTTTTCTTTTGAACAGAAATGTTTCAGAGTTTTGGGTTTAAAAAAATGGATTATTTATAATATTGCATGGTGTTGGCGACTTTGAATTTTTTTAGGTGTCATGCACAACCTTAATTTTTTGACCTCTACTTTTATTTTTTCTGGAAACATTAATTTATAGTCCTTAAAATAAAAATATAGATTTACATTATAGATTACTATTTAAAAAAAATTCTTTCCTCCTAATGTTTTGGAAAAAAAAATCTTTAAAATTTTTTATTTGTTTAAATTTTGGTCGATATTTATTTCTTAATTTGTCATTTATTTATTTCTTAATTTTGAAAAATCAAAATTACATTCGAAGGGTCATTATATCAGAGAAATTAATAGTAATCTGAAGCTCTACTTCCCAAAAATTTTCATTTTGAAATATTGCCATTAAATATTTTCAAGAAAATACAATTAGGATTGTGGTTTAATCTCAGCTTTCACAATACCAATTTGTGAAAATCAGAGTTTTATTAATAATAGTGTTTTTTATGTAAATTTTTTTTTATATGAACTTTACAAAAATTTATATGCATCTTAACATTGTAAAAGTAACTGTAAGGAACAATGTTTTCAAAAATAATAAACATATTTAGATAATTCTTTAAGAAAATTGATTGAAAGCATCCTGGCAGATCTAAGATAAAGTATCCAAAGTACTGTCAATCCTTGTTTGCCAAAACTGATAATCAATACTATTACTATACTACATAAACTATTACTACAAGTATATGCTACATTTGAAGTTATAACAGACTTCATGTACTTCGGAGTGAAACTTAATATTTATACACATAATGTAATTAATAGTATGCCCCTTTCACATGAAAAATACCTGATTGAAAAGCCAGTTCAAAAATAAACTTTTACTTAAATTAATTTAATAAATTATATATTTTTTTTAACAATGGTTTTTTTCAACTGTAAGTTTTTCAAACAAAATTCCTTCAATTTTGAAATAAGATTTTCTTTATTGTATTCATTTAGTTCCTTTTATTATTTAAAGTTTATTCTACTGTTTGTGTTTGATACTACGGAAGTCCAAATATTGCTAAATAATATAGTTATCTTTTTCTTAATAGTTGTGTTGCCAATTGGCATAAATGAAATAGTGATGTTTATTATTGTATTTCAGTCTTTCCATCTCAAAGTTTTTCCCCTGTCCATGCCTGTGAAGAGTCAAGTTGTTACCCTGCAACTGGTAATCTCTTGATCGGACGTGAGAAATATTTAACAGCCTCTTCTACTTGTGGAACTAAAAGAGAAGAAAGATTTTGCATCGTAAGCCATTTAAAAGAACGGAAAAAGTGCTTTAAGTGTCACTCAGTTCCTGAAAATAAAGATATTCCCAAGTTGTACCACGGCATCGAAAATATAGTTTCAACGTAATTTAATATGTTTTGTTACATTTATTTGTTTAATTTTAATAATTATGAATTTTTAGTAAAATCATAATAATCTTTGATAAAATGACACTTGATAATGATTATGGTTCAATCATATTTTAATATTCAAATTCTTCTACTCCTTCTGCTATCCTAGCACTTTAATTAGTCTCAAACAATATTATAACCTATTTTTTCGCCCTTCTAACTGTTTCCTGCAGCTTTGTCCATTCTGAAGTACTTTGATTTCAGTGGTGACTAGTATCAAGAGATGTCCAAGATATTGTCAAAGTTTTTTATGGATTGAATTTTAGTAATGATTTAAAATCTGTCAAACCACCAAAAGTATGAGTTTCGGACACTTCAGCAGAATGTTAATATGTATCTTATGTTCATATCATAAAATATTTTGTGTGAAAAACCTTTCAAATTTCAATGAATAATTTAAATTTTCAATCTTGTGTTACTTCTTGAAGTACACTTGTCAACAGCAATTTCTAAAATGTAGCAGACTTATAAAATTACAGCAGCTGCAAACAAACTAAGAGAATGTGAAATGTGTGAAGTTAAAAAACGTATCTGTCAATGGAAGACTTCATTAGCTAAAAAAAAAAGAAAAATCATGACAAGCTTCACACGTTCAGCATAGGTGCCTATAATCAAGACCCATCAACACATGAATGATGAGAAAAAGTTTTTCTCTCATTCTATCTGTTTTGTTTTTGTCATTCAAGTATTGGCAGGTCTTGATAATGAGTGACTGCTTTGAGCCCTCGAATCATGTTGACCTCTTCTACCTTAATTTTTGAAGCAAGTTAAGCTTCCTATTCACAAGTGTGAGAGCTTTATGTTACTTCACCTTGAAATACTCACGTTAGCAGCAGTCCTTTAGATGAAGCAAACTTATAAAATTCTAGAGAGTATCAACAGAATAGCTCTTTTAACAGACCCAAAATAATTAGTTTGAGTAAAAGTTGAAAGAAAGAGCAGAATGGAATAATGTTCTATGGAAGGCTCTGGCTCACAAAGGGTTGTCATGCCAATAGAAGAAGAAAAGTTGAAAATGAAAATTCTTAAGTGAACAATTAATGAAACTACAAAACTGATTAAGTTATAAGTGCGAGAATTTATTCCATGTATTCAAGAAGCAAAGTCAATTTCAAGTGAAATAAAACAGAAATCATTAGAAAAAGAGCAAAAATTACTTTTAAAACCATAATCAAAAATTTATATCATATAAATTAAGTAACCATACAACAGAACTTAAAAGTGCTATTAAGCAATAATTAAAATATAATTAAAAATAAGATGCCACTAATAAATTGGTAACACCATTGAGTAGCACAGATTTCTGTATGGAAAATCAACCAAGTTGCTCCCAAAATTTAGAGTTTAATGTTTAAATCGAAAACTATAAAAAATTCACTTCTTTTTTTTTAATGATATTAGATAAAGTTGTTATTTTGCTTTATATTTTCTGTTCAGTTCTCACAGTTATATTTCAAACTACATAACTCATTCAAATAGCAGCTCGGTTCTACATTTTTGTCAAGTAACTACATGGGCAAAATATCTTACCATTTTAAAAATAATATCATTAAAAACAACAAGAAATGCAGAAAGTGTTTAATTTTCTATTGAAATAAATAAAAAGAAATTATGTAATCATTAATTCTTAGAGTGCTTTTATTTATTCTACTTTTCATTTGTGCAAGAAATAAACAAGTTCTTTTCTGATAAACAATTTTTTGTGTCATGTAATGCGCAAACTAGTTTCTAGTTATTATTATAGTTCTAGGCATATACAGCATATGTTTCTTATTTCATTATGTACTATGTATTATTGTTATCAAAATAAGTGATTACTAAGTATTTTACTTTTTATATTATTTATTTTAGTTAATATTCTATATTCTTTTTGCAGAATTGGTAAAAAATTTAGAGGACCTCGAAAATGGTGGCAATCGGAAAATGGAGTGGAAAATGTATATATACAGCTTGACTTAAACAACAAGGAGTTCCATTTTACTCATTTAATAACAACCTTCAAAACATTTCGACCTGCAGCCATGTTGATTGAAAGATCTCATGATTTTGGAGCTACCTGGAAGGTAATTTCAACTCTTTAAACCTCAGCTTATATATTGACTTAACAAAAGTAGACGTAGCCATGTAAGTGCATCGAACTTTGAAGTAGACATGGGACAGTTTAAAATAAAAACAAGTGTGTTTTAGAGTTAATGAAAGTTACATAAATTTCTGCTTTGTCTTTTTTGGCCCTTGAGCCTTCTTCGGTCATGATTTGGCATAATTGTGAATTCATGACAGTGGATGACAAGAAGGATTGAAATTGATTTCTACAATTAATTTGATGCTCTATAGTTTCTCTAATTAGAAAAAAACATGTAAAATACAATGTCTTTTTTTTCTTCCTGCGTCAAGAAGTTGGCAATATCAACCATTTTTCTTCTAGCAGCTAGTGCAACGTATTCCTCATGTTGTTACACTCAGTAGTCTTTTGTTAGAACATTGCAAAATAACTCAATAAAAATAGGAAATATAGATATAAAGTGTTTTTTTCTTGATTTTTTTTTTTTTTTTTTGCCAAAATGTTCAATCATCATTTTTAGAAAAGTAATTTTACATTAAGTAATTTTCTGTATTTTTACATTTTTGAAAAAAATTCTTGTTTTTGTAGCTATTACGTTAAAAGATTTTCTCAGCTACTTTTAAATCCATTTTCATCAGTTAAAGTAAATTTTTAAGTAAAAGTATATTTTAAAAATTATAAAAATACAAAAATGTTCACTATTAAATTACCTATGCAAAATTATTAATATCATAATTTTATAGCCTTAAATTTTTGAGAAAAAAATTCTGAAGGAATTCTAAAATTTAGCAAGTGCTGTTTTTCCTTGTATAATCCTTTTCTGAATAATTGTTGAAGGGACAGAGTTTATTTTTGAAAATTATTAAAATAACTACTGCTGCCTCAAATCCCATGGAGTTTGCTCTTGTAATCATATTGCTAAATAAATATGTCGCATGTAATATTTAACCAAAAATATCAAAATCAATATAAATGTTTAATTTTTATTCATTTTTTTGTATCATAATTTCTATTCTCTTAAATTTTTTTACGTTAGTACTTATTATTCATGCATGTTTCATTAAGGTCTACCAATATTTTGCCTATGACTGCAGTGAATCTTTTCCTGGTGTTCCTCGAGGACCTCGGCAGAAGATCACTGATGTTGTTTGTGAATCTCATTATTCAGGAGTAGAACCATCTACAGAGGGGGAGGTAAGTGAAATACTTAAAAAGTGTAATTTCTAAAGGGTTTAATGTTTTTCATGAAAAAATTTTTTTTTTGATAAAGATAATTTTCAACTAGCTACTTTTACAGGGCTATTAATTATTATTTTGATATTTCAAATGAATTATTGTACCTTTAAATTGTTAAGAATAAAATTTTTAAGCCACTTGACTTATTGCTTACCTATTTAAGTTTGCTTCTAACTAAATTTATAATTGTATATTAGGTAATAAGCTATTTTTACTGGACTCTCAAAGGCTATTTTAAAAGATCATGTTAATAGTTTACATCTCAAATGTAAAAATTTTAAATTAGGTAACTGAAGTTGAAATTTTGCATTTGAACTATAAATTTAATTGATATTTTTAAAAAAATTGAGAGTTTTTAGTTTTTAACTCTGGTAACAGTGTTGTTTGATTTGTAGTTAAAAATTTGAATTTCTGGTTAACTTTTATTATTAAAACATTTTTTATGTTTAATTATTTAGGTTATCTTTAGAGTCTTACCTCCGAACATTCCAATTGATGACCCATACAGTGCTGATGTTCAAAATTTGTTGAAAGTTACTAATTTAAGAGTCAATTTCACGAAACTTCATACACTCGGGGATAATCTGTTAGATTCTCGAGGTGAGATCAAAGAAAAATACTACTATGCTGTTTATGATATGGTTGTAAGAGGAAGTTGCTCGTGCTATGGCCATGCCAGTGAATGTGTACCAGCACCCGGAGATCCCATAGGTTCAGGAAATCATGATATGGTATGGTTATATACTTAGATATCAAATGAAAAATTGATTTAATTTTATTGTAAAGGAATACAAAATATTTAATTCTATAATAACAGAACTTTCTTTGAAAGAAACACTCAAAAGCACCAGAAATTTTCGAAAGAAAGAATAGTTGAAGCAATAAAGAAAAAATTCCATTGTTTTTTGAATTCCATTGTTTTTTATTTCCATTGTTTTTTATTTAATTTCAACTAATTCCTGTGAATAATTTATAATTTATCGACTCATTTTTGTAACTTTTTCTAGCAATTAAAGACTAGAATTTTCCTACATTATAAAAAACATGATGTATATGTGTAAATATGGTAAATTTTTCATCTTTCACTGTTTCTTTTCTACAATTATAAATGTTTTATTATAAATGATTTTGTTGGAAAAGGACTATTTCTAATAAACAGTTTTTATGCATTAGCAAAACATTAGCTCTAAGTGTTGTGTTTCATCTTTAAAAGCAAGATGTATATTATATTGTTTTTTTTTAAATTTTTTTTATGTAGGTTCATGGTCAGTGTAAGTGCACCCACAATACTAAGGGTCCCAACTGTGAGGAGTGCGAAGATTTTTACAATGATTTAAAATGGCGTCCAGCCATAGGAAGACAAACGAATTCTTGTAAAAGTATGTATTCAAGATGATTTTTTTTTTCATTTTTCACAACAACTTGCAGTATTCCCATTAATCATGTTTCCAAGCATTATACCTTTTAATATATATTTTCAGATTATACGAAAGGGGTAAGGTGAATATTTTTGAATAATTGGTGTTGCTATGTGTTTTGTATGTATAAATATATACCCACTGATACAAACAGTTGTAACTGAAAAATGCATTTGATTTCTTTTTACAAATTGAAATGCATGCATACTTTTAAAGAAATTACTAAGAACTATTATGTTTCATAAGTAAGCTTTATCTCAGTTACTTTCTGTATTAAAATGGTTGCTCAAGAAATAAAAATTTAATTTTGTGTTCAATAATGTGCTTTACAAGCTCAAAATTAATCTTTACATAAAATTATAATTCAGTTGGTTAAATGATCATATGAAGAAAAAGAATAATTTTTAATGAAAAAAGTAAATATGCTTAAGAAATATTTTATAAATTACAAAGATCTTTGTAATTTATTCTATAGATTATTACAATGTTTGTGATTAACAGCTATAGGGAGTTCTAATATATCTGAATTTCATAAGATTCTAATATATCTGACAGTATTATATAGATTACAACAATTTTTGTAATTTATAATATAGATTACAACAGTCTTCGAGATTTATAATATAGATTACAATGTTTGTACGTAGCAACTGTAGTGTGTTTTAATATATCTGTATTTTATCAGAAGAAATTCTTTTCAACTCCAAAAACTCTTGTAGCTTAATTATGTGAAAAAATATGATAATGATACAGTAAGAAAGCCTAGATAACTCTGGCATGTCGATGAAATCAATTTCAAAATGGGAAAGGCAATCAAGGATAAAAACGTAAAATTGATAATTGTGTAGCGCTTGAATTTGAATTTTTTTCACTGGATTTTACAAGGGTTATTTAGTCAAGGGGTCATGAAAAGTTTTAAAACAAACTTTCATGAGCCATCAATTTTGTTACTTTGTGATAGAAGAGAGAATATGTATGTATATATGCTGATAACAATGAGAGTAAAAAATTTCATGCTGAACCTCCCCAATGTACTCTGTGACTTTTGAGTGTGTAAAAACATCTTTCGAAGGCAGGGGTGCAAATTATCATATTTTTTCAGGCCATAAGTCTAAAAATAATCTGAAAAACAATATCACAACAAAGACATAATAAGATAGTTAAAAAGCAAATTTATAATCTTCTTTTGCACTGAACAGAAATATAAATAAAGTAAGTACTACACATTAAATTTGGTTAGAATTTATGAACTGTTGTTGTTTTTTCCTAAAACCCGTTTTGAAAGAGTACTTGGTTATACAGTTTGAATGTTGTGCTCCCTTTGTGCTCGTCATAAATGATTTTGGCGCGCTTTAATTTGACAGCAAAAAATATGGTTATTAAAAAAGAATGAGAAAAAGATAGAATGAGTATTAGGTTAAGTGATTTTAAGTCAAGAAAATGCATATTTGAGTTAGCTGATTAGACATCACTAGGAAACTCAAAAGAAAATAACATTTCTGAATGGCAAACAACAATGCCAACATATAAAGATTTTTCTTTTCATCACAAGCAATAACCTTTTAATATAAAATACAATTACCCATTTTTTAATTATTCCTTTTTGTTATGCTCGGAATTAAATTGAGAAAATGGAATTGTATTTAAATTTTATTCATTAGATCTTTATTTTTAACTGCTCTATTTTTTAATTAAGTTGAAATGAAATATTAATTATAATTTGTTTCCAGACTATTTTTTAATCAATTCTTCACTTTAAGTATTACAATGGCATAATTTGTTTTTTAATATCTTAAATAATCGTTCAGGTGAAGTATGATACTGCACTGATCATAGTATCTAAATGTTGTTTCAATAATCATTCATTTTAAATATACTTCACCGATCATAGTTTGTTTCCCAATTGTAGTTTTACTAATCATTCATTTAAAATATGCTACTGCACTAAGCAAAGTTTGTTCCCTAATTTGTTTAAATTAACTTGAAATATGATCCTACACTAATCATAGTTTGTTTCCTAAATGTTGTTTCAATTATCATCTGCTTGAAATATTGATACAGCATTAACCATAGTATGTTTCTTTAATGTTGTTTTGATGATTATGTAGCACTCATCATAATTTGTTTCCTGTTTAGGATGCAACTGTAATGGCCATGCATCTAAATGCCACTTTGATAATGCAGTATATGAAGCAACAGGAAGAGTCAGTGGTGGTGTATGCGATGACTGTGAACACAATACACAGGGAAGAAATTGCGAGTTGTGCAAGCCGTTTTTCTATCAAGATCCAGGAAGGGACATCAGAGACCCAAATATATGTCAAGGTGAGTTTTGTCATATCTACTGACATGCACATAGTTTAAGGTGAATTTTATTATGACTGCAATCTACTAACATGCACATAGTAATTATGTTTGTTTTATTTTTATTAATATATTGATTTTATTTTTAGCTTGTGATTGTGATCCTACTGGTTCGCTAGATGAAGGCATTTGTGACTCCCGTACCGATTTACTTTCTGGTCTGGTTGCTGGACGTTGTCACTGTAAACGGAATGTCGACGGGCGTCGTTGTGATCGGTGTAAAAACGGCTTTTGGAATTTCCAGGCAGAAAACCCTGAGGGATGCGAAGGTAAATGACTCGTGTGTAATATTTTTGTGAGTAAAGGATAATTGATATTTTTGACAAATTATATATATATATATTTTTTAGAGACTTCAGAAATATTTCCATCTTCAAGGTATTTTTGTGTGTGTTTTGTTTATTTTTTAAAATGTTTTATGTTTTTTTTAAAATTATAATACATATTTCATAGTGCTTAAAATAGTTTGTCTTATCTTTTAAAAAATTAGTACAAGAGTTTAAAAATTTCTTTTAACGTTACATCTGTGCACTTTTGGTTTCAATTAAAGCTGGGTACATCCTTTACTTGATTAACTGGTGATTTATCAAAATGGAACTTGTTTTATTATAAGCAAATTTGAAAGAAATATTTTTTAAAGATTTTAAGTCATTTTATAAATGTTATTTAAACATTACAATTACATTTAATATTTTTAAGTGCATCTTATCATTTTGAAATTTTATATCAGTAAAATATTAAATATTCTTAAAAACTTACTAGTCATCGAATGAAAAAAAAAATTATCTTTTTGAAAAAAAGAATTATGATTTTTATAGCTATTTTATTGAAAGTTTAGTATCAATGTTCAATAACTTTTTGAAAAATTTAAAATCAATTTTTGATTTCTTTAAACTGTTTCACAAAAAGTAAAAAATAATGAAAAAAAAGGAAGACCCTTTATCAACTTGTGAAACTCTTATTCCTCTTAAAATGTACTTTTATAATGTTGATTACTGTAATTATTGTAAATTTATTCCTACTTTTTAAAATTTTTAATTCGGCTACGTTATTAATTGTGTATAAAGCAGTATTTGTACGAATTTGTGTGTTGCATTTAATGTAAATTTTTGTGATTATTATGCTGTTTTTAATAACTTTGGTAATATTAATTACTTTTCAGCATGTACATGCAATGTACTTGGCACCATTGGAAACTATGGATGTAACGTATATACAGGAGAATGTGTGTGCAAAAGGAATGTCGTTGGGCGCGACTGTAATCAGTGTCTTGTGAGTAGTCTATTTCATGTTATATTGTGGTAATGCATTATAGTATTGGTATTATAATAATTTTAATATTAACAACAACTGTAATAATTTTTGGAATAATTATTATTATAATAATAATTGTAGTATTTTTTAATAATAATTATTAATATTTATTATTTAATATTAATCATAATAATTAATTATCATTATTATGTTTATTTTTTAACATGCCCTATTTTTTTTTATTGGACTAAGCATTATTATAATCCTGTGTATATACATCTTTTTGAAATTTAAAACAGATTTTCCTCTCTTTTGAACTAAGTTCTTTAAAACTTGTGATAAATCTTTTGTTGTTGGGTTATTATTAATAATATTAGAATTTTTCACATTGGTTATTTAAAAGAAACAAAAAAGAAAAAAAAAACAATGAAGTGACTAAACCAATCTTGTAAGTTAGGAGAAATCACAGCTTTTAGATTATATACTGAATGTAATATAACGTATTGAATAAAGAATAGTAATGTATAGTAATAGAATGTATTTAATGTCACATTGAACATAATTTTTTGAATGTACAAAATCTACTTTTGATGTGGTTTGTCATATTAAATGTATTTTCACAAATTCAATCTGTTTTTAGCCAGAGTATTGGGGCTTAAGCAATGACGATGAAGGGTGCAAACCATGTGACTGCGATGCTGGTGGTTCTTACGATAATAACTGTGACGTCATAACTGGGCAGTGCAGATGCCGAGCGCACGTTGGTGGAAGACGTTGTGATCAACCTGAGGCTGGTTTTTTTTCTGGGAATTTAGACTACATGGTTTTTGAAGCTGAACTTGCTAAAGGAACACCTGTAAGTTTCAATTTATATTTTAAATCTATATTTCAGGGAAACAGTAAAAAGGCACAAATGTCCATGAATATATCACATCTTACACGTCTTATATCTACAAGGTTTAATGAACAATCACTTAGGTTGAAAATGCTGATTATTAATATTGTTTAGTGGTTTTTTTTTTATTCTGTTGCTTAGACAGAAACATCTTCTTGGTAATAAATTTGTTACAAATATCAATTTTCTTGTGTCAGTTTAAAAAAAGTAACCAACTATTACACACTTTCCCTAGGCATTGTATATAATACCTTGGCATTCTATAGAGTGACAAATGCTATTTAGGTAAAGTATAGTAAAAACATTGATGTACATTTCTCAAAAATAAAAATGTTATTTTAAAAAAATAATGAGTGCCATTAAACCAAATTTAATAAAAATGCGTAAGGAAAAAGAACGTTGTACAAAGCATATGCTTTTCTTATTAAGGCAAATAAAAATTTTACATAAAAAAAAAGAAACTAATCTATTTGTTGCAACATGGCAGGCTTGAATGACATTTTGACGAATCGGAGATGTGTTTTATACTTTGCCAGTTTCTCATTTGGTATTCTGTAGAATGCCTTGGAAATGTGAGAAATATAAATCGTTTCATACATTGCTGGCTAGTTTTAGGCATTATATTCAATGCCTAGGCATTCTATAGACTTTGCCGGTAACATGTATATCAACAGATGAATGCAAGTTGATATGAGTGCACAGATGAATGCCAGTCCAGCTGGAACTAAATTCAAAGAAGAAATCGATTCTTCTTTGAGTTAGAGTACCATTTCAGCTGATACTAGTGAAGTTGATATTTTAATTCTTTCCTATAAATGAATGTATTGGGGTACAAAATTTAAAACGGTGGTGTCATTCAGCTCAGTGGTCTCCGAGCCTCAAATCCGTACCACCTGTGGATCAAACGGTACCGGGTTGCTCAAAGGAACACTATATTATTTCCATTTTACTTACTGTGTTGTATTTTAGAGTTTGTGTGACTTTTTACGGATGAGAGGTTAACTGGGAGCTGAGATAAAACTTATATGAGATAAATTTAAAATTAAAGTCCGTCACCTAAAGTTTCATCTGTACTACGGATGTAACTGTTTTAAACGCAATTAAATTTAATAAATCAACGCTATCTAAATTATAAACAATCAATGTCTGCCCCGCCCCGTCTTTAGATACCTGTGGTAAATTTATCAAACGTTGACCGATCTGTGGTGACAAAAGTGTTGGGAAGCGCTGATCTAGTTGATGCATTTATATGTGTAATAAGTCATTTTTTTTCATTTGTTTGACAGTTTTACTTTCTTACATGTTAGATATGAATTGATACAAAATAAGTGCATTAATTTAAGAATTTATTCATTTTGAATGCTAGGTACTTTAAAATACTGGGTATAAAGTGTCAGATATATTGGTACAGACATATCTCCATTCCATAATAAAGCAGGGGAGCCATCCCCCCTCTGCAGAGGATCAAAATTGCGATGGCATGTTTTCAGATCATCCTCAGGGATGTTTCGCAGACAATCGCCAATTGTTGTGCAGCTCTAGTGTGACTTAGATAAAGTACCTATCATTCCATAACATTTATTGTTTTAGGATACACAAGTTTTAGTGAGGGAACCTTATGGAGACAGAGATTCAACATGGACAGGATTAGGATTCATGAGGGTGTTTGAAGGATCACACCTGGAGTTTGACATCACTGATATTCCTCAGTCGCTGGAATATGACATTGTAGTTCGATATGAACCTCAGGTACATTATTTTATACTTTTAACTTTGCATTCTTTAACCTTTATCATTTCATTAATTTAAATTGAATTACTTTTCATGCATTTATGCTTTTATATTAACATAAATGGAAAATAGAGGACAAGTAAAAATTTCTTTAATTTTGCATTATGCAGATATGATGTAACAAAAGCTCTGATTCAAGTATTTTTTTTAAAGATTTATTAATTTAATTAAATAAAGCAGTTTTTAATGAATTTAAATGAAGTGATTATTTTTCAAGCAATTTTTTTCCGAGTCTGATGAGAGTTGTTAAAGATACAACTTAGATCCGTTTTTTCACACCCTGCTTTTATAAATCAGAGAACTTTCAGCCTTCATAGAAATTATATAAGGGATGTAATTTTTGTGTTTACTTCAAATTATCTCGGATTAAATCAAGTTTTGTATTAATTGTATTATGTATTAACATTAATACATAACTTGATTAACTTTTATTGTATTCATTATGTATTAACAGTTATGTATTAACATTAATAGTCTCTTGATTTTAACAATTTTATTGACAGTTTGTGTTTAAAAAGTATTCTAAACAATCATTCAACAACATAACAATCATTCATTCAATAACAATCATAAACAATCATAATTTTCAGCTACATTTTAAATGTTCACTGTTTTTAAAGAAAAAAACTTTGTTTCTGGTTTTGCCTAATATTATTTTAATTTTATGAAAGCTTACTTTCAATGTACTATATGTACTGTAAAAACATTTTTGTATAAAAAGTGCAATGCACATTTTTTTTCATACTTAATAGCTAGACTTTTTAAACTTTTGATTCAAATTTAAAAGTTGCTCCACAAAAAAGGATGTTATAATATACAAGATGTAAGAAAAAAAAATGTAAACTGTTAACTATACAGCAAAATATACATCTGTTAAAAAGCTGAACATCTGTAATATTTTCAAATTATGCAATCAGTGATCAACTGTCCCCATCTAACTCATGGGACTGGAGAAAACTTCAAATTCTTAACTAGAGATTCCCTTTTTATTGCAGATTTGAACTCTCTGGAAAAAAATCCAATTTATATATAATGCTTTATATTATCTTATAAGTGTTTGCATTTTGATTCACAGATAGCACTGTAATTGCAAAATAAAAATGGGCTACTAATTTTTTAAATAGAAATATTTTTAGAAATGCATGTCAGATTGAGGAAAAGAAAATGTAAAACTAGTAGGTTGAAACTTTAGTATTTTAACTAATTTTAGTGTGTTGAAAAATCTATCAAGTGGACCAAAACCGACCCCCACTCCAAACTTGCTTTACCTTCCTGGGAATTATCCAGTCTCAGATCAACTTAGATGTACATGAAAAATTAATGATCAATCAGCTTTTAATAATTTTATAAACAGCAGAGCAAAGGAAAAGGGGAAAAATCATTCTTGAAAACAAAATTTAAAAATAAATTTGGAGAAAATAATCAAACAATCTGGCAAATGAGAATCAGAAAAATTCATTTCTCTCAGATTTTTTTTCTTGTTGTGTAGAATTTTTTTCCTACACAATTTTTATAATTCAACAATGTCACACTGGGGATCCTGTGCTGCAAGTGAGGAAGATCTGTGCTGCATGAGTAAAATACACATTGGTCTTAGTATTTCCAATAATTTTGATCCTTAATTTATCTCCTAATTTATTTTTGTGATTTATTCAGGTTGCTTAGGAATCTAACTTTTAAATATTTTTTTCTGTACATGCTTATCAGATGTGGTTTCTTGTGCAAGGTGCCATCTTCCAGGTATATTTTTGGATGTATAAACTTGGTTTTGCAAAATTTTCTTTCACTATAACCTATTCAAGTCTTGTTTTTTTCTTTTTTTTAAAAAAAAATCATTATTTGGTAAGCAATTATCTGGATTTAGCTAATAGAGTTGTAAATATCTAATATATCTCCCTTTCTTGATTTTAAATACATATTTTAGTTAAAGTTTTGCTTATATGCTATTGTTATATATAGCATTACATTAAATGACAAATTTTAGTATTTTTCAGATTGATAGTTAATTATCTAGTAATTTGTAAGTTTCATTTTAGATATCCTTTAGTATTTCATTTTAAATTAATTCCATTTTGTTTAAAAAAATGCTCTGGATACTAATTTTGTTTTATTTATTTATTTATTTTGTCTTTTGCAAATTTAAAAGTGAGAACTTATTTTATTATTACATTAACATAGTGATTGCCACTAATAAGGCTGCTGGATTATAAAATCGGCCCTTTTTTAAAATCAAATCTGCAAGAACGGAATCATTAAAAAATTTTTTCCTTAGTGTTGTCATTCAGGTTAATGAAACCAGCTGCTTTATGAAATCAAATGTTCTGGAAACAGACTTCATTTAAACTGATGATGGTCACTATGTTAATTAGAATTATGTCATAAACTTCTTATCCACATTACCACCTTTTTTTGTATTTGACATATTATAGTGCAAGAAAAAGTTTTTAGTGTTTGAAATATTTTTTGGAAAATCCTATATTTTAAATGAAGTCATTGTTATTTGTTTTAATCAAAACAACTTAAATTTTTGCTTTCTTATTCAGTCGAAAAATAATATAGCATGAAAAAATTCTCATAACTAACTTGAATAAAAAATTTATTCTCACTGAGTTTTAAAGGAGTAAAAAAACATTTATGTTCTCTTTTAAATTTAATCCAAAGAATTGATATATTATTACGCCAAAAAAAAAATCACAGGCATTTTCAGTTTAAGTTAAAAGTTGTACTAAGTTCAGTTAATGATGATGGAAATTTATATAGTGTAGATATATACAAATACCCTATATGTAGATGTGCTTATTTTAAAAAATAGTTTGTGAATCGATAGTTTATTTAATTTCTGTTGGGAGGGAGGCTATTGTTAATTTATTAATTCATTTCGGGTTAATAATTCATTTATCTTCATTATCACAGCTTCCTGGAAAATGGGAAGAAGCTAGAGTTGTGATAGAAAGACCTGGACCAGTTGATCCAAATGGACCCTGTGCCAATACTATTCCTCAAGATGACATTAAGCTTGTGTCATTACCATCTGGTAATTATTATTTTATTATTATTAATTTGTTTATAATTCCTTTTAAGTGAATGATTATTGTGAAAATGTTACATTTCTTATTTTTTACGACATGCACTACTGATCATTAATGGTTTCTGTGTTGCCACAATAGGCATTACATATTTCCTAGCTTTTAAAATTTTTTTCAAATCTTAGAATTTATTTTTTCAATCATTCTTTACCGAATTTTAAATAAATTAGTTAATTTTTATTAAAATTTATAAAAAGCGAACATAACATATTTTATTCTTTTCTTATTGATCAATGTAATGGGTAACTTTATATTTCAATTCTAATGTAGACTCATTAATTTACCGTTGCATCTAATGGAAAACAAAAATCTATTCATAACTCTTTATTCCTGATTTCTTACCACAAATAGGTTTCAGTTACATGGTTATACTAATTCTCACAGTCTTGTTGACGATTTGTGATCGCCAAAGTATTTTCAAACCTAATATTGATTATGGGGATTGGTTTTATTTTTGGCATAATAACTTGCGGTAAATCACCAACCTTGGATCTCTTCCATGCTCCTAATTTTTCTTTGGGAACAATTCTATCACTTTTTAATTTGGCTTTTGATTAGTTATGCCATTGGGGATTTATCTCAATGGCTTGTTCTTATAAATATTATTATGCAAAATTTATTTAACTTAGAAAATCATATGGATAAAATTATAATTTGTATCTCGAGCTCTACAAATACTACTGAATAAAAGTCGAATTATAATTATCATCCAGTTTTCTTCTTCAACTGTCATTTTTATCATCTTGTTTTCATCACAATCTTCAATTAGTCAATTATATCATAAAACTCCAACCACACCTGATTTCCTACAATATAGTTCTCCATGTAACTTTTTCTAATCACAAAAGTAAAGAGCTGTTTTTTTTTATATTGCATTAGGAGTGATGGAATTATTATTATTATTTCTATGACATTCTTCTGAATGTAAGAATGAGGGATGTTCCTATCTCCATCTTAATCCAATCACACATGTGTTGATGTTAAGCAACACCATTAATTTATTTTAAAAAAATTGCAAAATTATTATCATTTTTTATTTACCGTCAAGAATGTAATTTGTACAAGAATGTACCGTAACTGGTCTTTTTAGAAAATGTACTTTTTTTTCTTATGCTTAGATCTAGTGATAATGATGTTTTTTCTAAATAATTTTGCAGGCCAAAGGTTTTCTGTTGTATATCCTCCTGCATGCTTGGAAAAGGGAAAAAGCTATGTTGTACGAATTGAGTTCAAACACTATGACAAAGAAGTTCAAACTCCCTCAGCCTCAGTTCTCGTAGACTCGGTGAGGATTTTTTTTATTTTACTATAACCTTAATAAACAAAAATTAAACTATTTTTTTTTAAAAAATAGTACAAACACTTGTTGGTGAAATTATATATTTAAAGGTTAAGTATTTGTGACATATTTATTTAGCTTACATTATTCCTGAATGTTAAAAAACTGTGTTGATTGTGAATTACCATTAATAATTTGAAATAATTTCAGTGTATGTTCTTGTTTAAATTTTTTTCTGGTATCTTTTAAAAAATTCTTGTGAATTGGAAATATTTATGGATGGTTTACAGTATAAAAGAATTATCTTTACCAAATTTGTGAAATATTTTTAAGTTGCGTATTGATAGGGTAAATTATGAAAATAATGTAAATATGAAGACATATCAATCAATTATCAATTTAAAAAGTTCTTTTAAGTTTCAGAACCATTTTTGGAAATTCTTTCTATAGTTATAGTATAAAAGAATTGTCTATACCAAATTTGTAGAATATTTTTAAGTTGCGTATTGATAGGGTAAATTATAAAAATAATGTAAATATAAAGACATATCAATCAATTATCAATTTAAAAAGTTCTTTTAAATTTCAGAGACAATTTTTGGAAATTCTTTCTATAGTTATAGTATAAAAGAATTATCTTTACCAAATTTGTAGAATATTTTTAAGTTATGTAGAATTGTTAAGATAAATTAGGAAAATAATGAAAATATAAAGACTTATCAATTTAAGAAATTCTTTTAAATTTGAGACCATTTTTAAAAATTCTTCCTATAGTTATAAACCAGCAAACAAATAGTATACAAAAAATATATGTAAGTCTTATTGATAAAAAATTGACCTGAGAAAATAAATAAAATTGCTGAGATCAGTGCAATCACACTTTTAAATCACTTGTTTCTTTTTTTTTAAAAAAAAATTTATTGATTTAAATTCTTGAAATCATATAAGCAATGATTAAGATGGTTTTTTATGCTTTTAATAAGATTTTAAGTGATGAGAATTTTTTTTTTTCTAAAGCAAGCTGATTTAAAATTTGTCTTATAAGCTTACATTTTTAAATATACTTGACTACCAAAGAAACAAATGAAACTTCTGGCTCTTTTAAAAGCAATTTTTAGTTATAATAATATGCTGATGACAAGTATTAGCAGGCTTTTATATTTTCTTGTATTTACTAATTCTTGGTAGTGTATATGAAAACGCTTTATTTTAAAGCTTTACAGTTATAAATTTTGTAAATATTTTTAGACATTACATTACTAACTACGTATTAAAATGTTCTTGTTCGTATTTTTAAAGGCATAAAAACAGTGACTGAATTCTCTCCTTCCTTTCTTTAGCAAGTTTATCAATTATTATTAATGTCTAATTATTCTAATGTTTGATGAATTTTTAATGTACATTAGTCAATTTTTATTAATGTAATACATTTTATCTGTACATATTAGTCAGACTTTTAAATGTTTAATGCATTTAAATGAAATATTAGTCAGTTTTGCATAATTTTATAAAAGTAAATTTTAAAATGTATAAATTCAGACTCCTGAAGCAATCTTTTAAAAATAGAAGAGAAGGGATAGAATATAAATATAAGTATAAACTTAGTGAAAAGAATCATTCATTGAAAGTACTTGCAGTTGATAAAAATCTTTTAAATAGCTTTTATTTTTATTTTCAATTGAATGAGAGAAAGAGTGACCTAAAGACTACCGTTCCGGATAATCGGTTCCCTACTGTATTACATTTTTATCTCCCTCTGTAGAGTAATGATCATTAAGATATAGATTTGGAAAAAGCTTTGTGATAACCTAATTATAATTATTTTCAGGATTCCATTCTGAAAAAGTATTTGGTGCATATCTACAATCCTGTCATATCAAGGTCTATTTTAATATATGTTTGAATGTACTCCTTAGCACCAGATTTGCACCAGATGCAACCTATAAACCCTTATGTGATTTTAATTGCATGCATTTAAGACACATTCCTGTTCTGCACATAATGCATGAACCTTACACCACATGTTTTTTTAATATTAAATTATTTAAATATGGAATTATGTTAATTATAAATTTTGTTAAAAAATATTTTTAAAATTGTTTAATTAATATAAAAGTGCTACTTTGTTGACAGGAATATAATCTTTTCTTATTCTATTTCATTATTATATGGTGATAATATAATAAACAAGTAAATGGAATTGAATTAGAATAGTTTTTGAACAGTGGAACCATTGGAAGTGTTCAATAAAATTTAATAAACTAAATGTGTTCAATAACTATTCAAAATAAATTAAAGTGTTCAGAGTTGTCAATTGAATTATCAGCCGTGTTGCCTTGGGTGTTTTAAAAATAACCAATAATTGGAAAATCAATTCAAGGAAATAAAAAGGGAGACATAATTGTATGTTTTTTATCGTTTTGCTTAGGATGTTTGCATGAAATCATTTCTGTATCATTCCCCCTCAACCTCATACCTCATTTGTTCTAAATAGTTATTTTAATTAAATATCAGAACAAGTATTTATATTGTTTCTCTCCATAGATTTAGATCTTAGTATTGTACTACAATAGATGTTTATCTGTTATCACTATAATATGTGATTTTTCTCTTTTTGTAACTACATGGGTAATGCGCAGTATTATATATTTATTTGTTTTAATTTCGTACCCTTTATATATAAAATACTTGGTGAAAATTAAGAGAAAGAGCATTGTCATTAGAGGTCATGCATTAAATTTTAAATCCAAGAAATCCGAAATGCTATTAAAATATTTTGTATCACTAGTAAAGGAGGCATGAAAACATTAAAATTAGTTTGAGTAATGTAACTTGAATGTGTTTTTAAAAATCTTATTACTTTTTTAAGCTTTATCTCTTTTTTCACTCCAGCAATCAAAACCAAAGCTTTGAATTAGAATTTAAAGTAAGGCAAAATTTTTATGTTCTATTGACAATACGTAAATTGTAATTATAATTTATTTAAATTCATTGTCAATGAAAACCCTCACCCTCTCAGCTGTTCAATCACGTCTTCAAAATACATATAGCACCCACATTATAAACGTCTAATATCTAATATACAAACGTCATAACGTATAATATACAAACATATAATATAGGGGTGCACAACCTGCGGTTTTCAGTAGTTATTGCTACCCTTTTCCATGGTTGTCATTTGAAAATCTAAATATTTTTCATCCAGTATTATAGCAACTTGCTATTTTAGAATCACACATTTTAAAATTCATTTGTGACATGCTTTACTTGTGATTATTTTCTCATAATTCTAAATAATTTTCCTTTTTTTTATTTTTAAGTTTTTGCTTTGATTTCTACATGGTCATGGTTTTTTTCCCAATAGCAAAATATCATATTTCATCATAAACATGCAATTACATTATCTTTATATTCTAACTTTTCATTTAAATTCGTATAAAAATTTTTTTTCTAATAAAATGGCAACTGGTGTTTGGATCAGTGAAAATATAGACTAATAATGTGACAAAATTATCATAATTTTTTCCCCTACTTGAAAAGGAAGTTACTGCCATTTTTGCACTGTCATTTTTGTTTCTTTTCTGGTGTCCAACTGTCAGATAAGTACCTAAAAATGAGAGCACTGTAATAAAAATTTTAATTCCATAAATTTATTATTTTGTTTGATTAAATGAATAATAAACTTACGAATGATCTCTTTCAGATCGCTTTCGTTCCAAGAATAGACAGCATATCATTTTTCCATGGATCAGCTGCCAACGAATACAGGAGACAAGAATTTGAGCGATTCCGCTGCGGTCAAGCTTTTTACTCGGTCGTACGTCCGATTCCAAACGAAGTGTGTAAAAAGTATCTGTACAGCATAGGATTTTATGTCTATGATAAGGCTCATGGTAAGCTTAGGGACTAACAATTAATTCACTCATCCATTTCTAAAAATATATTTGAAATCGCTTGCAAAATTTTCCTGTTAACAGATTATTAATGTCTAAATAACCTGGTTACTAATAGTTTAATAATAATAATTACCAGTGAAATGCAGCATATGTGTGTTGAGGGGGTTGAAAATAATGAGGTGATGTTATTATTCCTTTTTATCTAATGTGCTGTTTTTAGAATGTGCATGTGACCCTACTGGATCATTGAGTACCAACTGTGATAATCTTGGTGGACAGTGCACTTGCAAAGCTCACGTTGTTGGACGAAGATGCGATCGATGCGCTCCTGGAACTTATGGATTTGGTCCTGCAGGATGTCGCCGTAAGTTATTGCTTTCTATTAACATTTGAGTGTTTTTTACTTTGTTGGTTATTTTTTATTTTATTTATTTTTTTTAAGTGTACTAAGCAGAGATTCATCTTATAGTGTGTCAAATATACCAAAAATAGTTGAAGGGACATTCCAAAACTAAAAATAATGGACAAAAAAGGCACATAGCAAAAAGTTATGCTTTCTCTGGAGTCTGGAATTATAGTGTTTAATAATAGAGCTTTAACAAATTTAAGTTAACAAAATTGATTTTTAAAAAGAATAAATAAATTTAAAAAATAACTATTTTTGCTTGTAGAAAAAATTTAAGCAAAAAAAAATACATTGCTAATGCTAGGACAAAATACGTGAGGAAGAATTTAAAACAATTACGGGAATTTCAGCTCAAAATGCAGACACTGAAGACTTTTAAGGCAGTGATATCACTGAAGAATATAAATGAAAAATTCATATTATTTTTAATTGGGAACTGCTTTTACTGAAAAAAAGAAATTTGAATGTCCTGGGCCATAAAGACATACAGTTTTCAGTCTTGCAAAAGCACTGATTAAGTATACATAATTGCAACAATATCGTGTTTATAAGAACTGAACTACGCATTTAAATATTTATTATTAACAGAAATAAGCTTTAATTGAAATTAATGAATTTAATTTACGAAATTATTATATTATTTAATTTGTCATAGATATTTTATATATCAATTATGATCATGTAGAGAAGAATCATCTTGTAAATGTTATTTAAAATTTGCTAAAATAGTATTTGGTATTTATTTATATGTGTTTATTGTTCATTTTTTACAATTGTTTTGCATGACTTTAATATTAAATTTAATATTTTGTAAAAGAATATATGTTTAACTTCATTTTTGTAATATAAAATTTAGTTTTAAATAAAATATTTTATTTAATATTTGGAACTATGGAAAAAATAAGATAAAAATCAAAATATTGAGATTAACCTTTACCATTTTAATATTATAAATATTTTCTTAGGAATTAGGGAGAATCTTATTAGAATAAAATCATAATATAAGAGAGTTAAATCTCTTAATGAAATTTGGTGTTGGAGTTGAATATTTCTACAGTTTTGTTTTTTGAATATATTCTTTTTTACTTTTCAGAGTGGGACTTCTTTTATTAAATTATTACAGTATACTCTAGATATCGCAAAGTTAAAGAGACGCTAAAAATATTTTCGAGATAGTGAGTTTTTGAGATAGCAAGTTCAGGACTAGATATGCTCAAAAAAGTAGAAAAATATATTCTAAAATATAACGCTAATGAGTAAAATAATGAGTAATAAAGCATAAGTATAACTATTAATAAATATGTATGTAATGATAGTTGACTATAAGTCTAAATACAACAATTATAATTTTATTTTTAAAAGTAAGACAAAAATAGCTATGCATGTAATAGAAAAAAAAATTGAGTTACAATAAACTTACATTGCGATTTTTCTAAAAGAAATGCATTTTCTATTTCGAAAAAAATTCGACATAACAAGGTTTTGAAAAAAAAACCTTCGACATAGGAATACAAATTACGATTAGGTGGATATATAATTCTGAGAGGAAAAATATTTTTTTGACCTAACAAGGTTTCGAGAGTACTGTATATGGTTAAGAAAGATGTTTTGTACCATTTATATATTCTTGTTATCAATCAATGTTCTTTTTATTCTGCTTTAGCTTGTGATTGTAACAGCGTTGGTTCTCTTGACAATTTCTGTGATGCACAAAGCGGAAATTGCAAATGTCGGCCCAACACTTATGGACGTCAGTGTGATGAATGTCAGCCAGGTTTCTGGAACTATCCCAACTGTGAACGCTGTGACTGTAATGGACACGCAGATACCTGTGATTCAAGAACTGGCTATTGCATTGATTGCAGTGATTTTACTGCTGGTCCTAAATGTGACAGGTAAAAAAAGATGTTGCTTTTGTTTAAATGTTCACTATTTCAAAAATGCTTACAGTAATTAAATTATATATTTGGTTCAATATTTCTATTTCAACTGGATGAAATAATGGAAAGATTTTTATGCTAACACATTTCTCAAGAATTACTTAGAGAATTATTTTGAAACTTTAGAAGTGTTTAATTCATGCAATTTCTCATACATATCATCAAAGTTTAGAAGTTTGAGAGACTGGCAGTAAATTATGAACGAAAAATAATGCTATTTAACACCCTATGCCAAACAATATAGTGATAAGCTTGTTACAATTGCTCAGTAACGTTGGTTGTTATATGCAATTACAGCACAAAATTTCTATTTTTTATTATAATGACTGTGAATCTGTTGGTTTTAGAAATATCAATTGTATAAAATTCATAGCAGAATGTATTCTTGTTATAGCATTGTTTTGAAATCATTATTTTATGTGTTTATATTAAATATAGAAGTTAGTTATAGTATTTTCAGTAAAATGTTGATTAAAAAAATTTTATTTTTAAACTAATGTTTTTTATAATCTTTAATTGCCACGCTTTTTTTTATATTTTGTGATTTATTAATGAGTCACTTAACCTTTCAGTTCAATTTATTGCTAAAGATGTAAAACACATTTTAAAGACATTTTGAGTCTAAATATGAAGTCAATTTAGACTCAAAATGTCATAATGCCATGATTTGCCAAGTTAATTTAAATCTTATCTATTTTCAAATTATGTTCAAATCATTTATTGTCATTTAATTATGTATATGCCTGAAAATAATTTTATATGAAAGAGGTTTTACGCATGACATCCTTGGCCTTCTCCTTAGGTTTACACATATTATTTATTTATACTCTACCATAAATATGTGTGTATTTGTTCATATCTGTGTATTTGTTTGCATGGTTAGATTATGTATGTTTCAACAATGTAGGGTTGTGTCATTTGAGTGTGTCATTTAAGTTTATGTAGCCCAATGTGTTATTTAAGTCTATAACACAGAATAACTCAGTTAAATTTATTTTATTACTAATGTTTTCTTGTATTATTAATTTTTTATGTCTTTAATTATAGACTTTCTTTTGATATTTATGTTGTGTTAGAATTTCATTGGTTTCAGAATAACTGATATCAGTTTTTTATACTGTTTACAACTAATAATAATATTTACAAGTTAAAAATATTTCTTTCGTTTTAGATGTGATACAGGGTATTATGGTGATCCCAGAATAGGTGTTGGCATACCATGTCGTCCATGCCCATGCCCTGGTGTTGCTGGTAGTGGCCTTAGTCATGCACAAAGCTGTGAACTAGATCCTCGCTCTCAAAATGTTCTCTGTCTCTGTGATGTAGGATATGCAGGTAAATAATATAGCAGAATAATTTTAATCTTTGGTATTTTGTGAAAGAACTGGTATTTTGGGCAATAAATAATTTTCATTAACCAAAATGTTATTATTAATACATAACTTTTGATGCTAATGAAACTGGAATTCATCATCATCATAATTGACCAAACATCCCAATGTGGGCCAATGCCTTCCTCCGAAGATTTCTCCATAATGATTTTTGCTTTATCTTTGATCTCCAATTCTTTTCATTAATTGCAAGAAAATCAGACTTCCCAGAATCAGCCCATCTGAATTGTAGCTTCCCAGCTTTCTTGTTCCAGTGGGTCTAAAAAGCGATATCTTTTTTATTGTATTAACATCACTCATTCGAATTACGTGGGCTATTCAATTCATTCTATTTATTTTTATGTATTTAATATCAGAGGTTGTTTATAAACCTTCTATAAAAGTCAATCTAGTACATATAAAAACTGGAATAAATTTATTATAAATTAATCTAGTTATTTAAAAGTAGTTTCAAGGTAATTGCTAAAATTTTTTACTTTCATAATTTCATTGCTCATTTAAGGAAAATTTACCAAAATTATTGCCGCATTTATACTCATGCCGCCTTAATAATTTCCTATAATTTAAGCATATGGAAATTAATTTAGTTCAGATATACATAAAAAGAGTTAAAATTTTTTCTCTTCTTTTAAGGATTTTTTTCGAGCATAAATTTTTTTAGTATTTAATTCATACTCAATATTATAATATATTTTATTAATGTATAATTTTTTTTTCCGAATTAGCTAAAAAATTTAAAGATAGCAGTACGAAATGTAACCAATAAAAGTAAAAATTTTAGAGAAAAAGTTTGGGAATTTTTTTATTATAAATCTTACCGCTGGTATTTTTTCTTCTGCTTTTTTTAATTAAAATTACAAGTTGCAATTGTGAAAAGAAACAAAAACCCATCTGATGTTTTTCTAGGTTTTTTTTCTTGTTAAGAAAAATCATACTGATTCTAATCTAAAATCCTGTACTGTATTATTTGATTTAATATTCATAAAATTTTCACATTTCATTTCACAATGATGAAATCATTTTGTTAAGGCAAATAATAAGGTCAATCTGCACTGTGAACTTAATTATGAATCTACAGTTCCTTTTCCAGCAGTCAAAACTTAATTCTGCCATTGAATGTTCTGTCATTTAAAAATGATTTTCAATTTTTGAGGAACAATTTTGTAAGACTTTTTTTTGCTTCATACATAAATGGTTTAGAATAGATTACCCATTAAATTTTCTGCAATTTTTCATAAGGTCAAAGTTTAAAAAAATATGAGAATGAATTTATTAGGTCTATTAACATAATGTAGTTATTATTCTTTATATGTGTGCAGTTTAATATTTGCTTTGTAGTATTCAAGAAACATAGTATTATTCAGCAATACTTTTTATTTTTAGGTGAGCGCTGTGACCGTTGTGCCAACAATTACTATGGTCAACCAACTGTGCCAAATGGAACATGCCAAAAGTGTGAGTGCAACAGAAATACTGATGAAACTGTTCCTGGCAACTGCAACCCAGACACAGGAGAGTGTTTACAATGTTTGTATAATACAGGAGGTCATCATTGTGAAGAATGTATGGATGGCTTTTATGGTGATGCGACAAGACAAGAATGTTTAAGTAATACATTTTGTTTTTTATTGTCATTGCCGTTAAACAAGTTATCTTTCTTACCTTTTTTTTTAGATTACGATTATAATATCACAATTATGATTCATAGACTACTTATTGGAAGTAAATTAGTGTCAGGGACTGGGTTAATAATATTCACATAGTTGCAATTAAATCTTACAAATCGAAGATTTTTTTTTACAGTCAACAAGTCTATATAACTTTAGGTGTCACTTGTTGAGAACACAAAAATTTCTGATTTGTCACATGTACAATGCCCCCCAAAAAAGGACAACCCTAAATAACTTTTGATCTAATGATCAGATCTTCACATTCAAAGACGTATTCTTAATGGTTTGAGGGGGTGACCTCAATTATGCTAATTAACCAGAGCAGACGATATTTTAAGTTTCAGAAATAAGACACGAAAACGAATAAACATACTTTCTCTAAATAAACATACCTGGATTGCGGTAAAAATTACAAGGCTACGGAGTTGAACAGTAGTAGTCGTAAACCCGAAAATTGGGCCGACTGTTCAACAACAGTAGTAAAAAATTTTTTTTATTAGTTTAGATATTTAAAGGTACGAAATCAGACACAAAAACGTACTTTCCCTGAATCAATATACCATTTTTTTTCGACAGATTTGGATTTCTGACCTCCAAAACCTAGAGGGTAGCAGTAATCTGAAAAATGTGTTCCCCTTACTTTGGTCAAGAGAGCGGTTTAAAGTTTGAACTTTCTAAACAAATGAAAAAAATTTTGCACACGCTTATAAAATCCGTTTATCCATAGATAATTCTGTGCAAAAAATAAATTTTAGTACATATTTATTATTTTATTTAATAATGGTCGAAAAAAATTTTGAATTGTAAGGTATACAATATTTTACATCATTTTAAAATATGTAATTTTACATGGGAAAATATAAAGTTTGAGCGAAATCAGTTGAATAGTTCTTAAGAAATTAAATTTGAAATATTTTCCAGATTAAATATTTTTAAACATTACCATATTTCCCAGATTGCGGCTTTCCTCTATATTTTGCTGATCAGAAACCAAAATCTGTAGAAATAAAGGTATGTTTATGCAGAGAAACTTTGTTTTTGTGTTTGATTTCGTAACTTAAATTATCGTCTGAACTAATTAATTAGCATATTTAAGATCACCCTTCTGAATCATTATGATTGAATCCTAGAACGTGAAGATCCAATCATTAGATCTAAAGTTAGTTAAGGTGGCTTCATCTAGTGTCATCTACATATCTCAATAAAATCATGTTTTTGACTCCTAGACCATATCAATGATAAATAATAGATTATAATACAGTCAAATCCCCACAATTCAGAGAAATTACTTGTACATGCACAAAAGAAATAACTTGAGCTTATGTTAGACCAATATTTGTTGATTGATATTATTTATTATGTTTATAAATTTTAAACAGTGGTAAAGACATGTGAAGGAGAACTTTAGTAAATGAATAATTGAACTGTGAGTGATCATAACTAGGAAAATTTTTTTTAACAAATTCTAAAAACTGGAACAGATCATTATTAGATCAGTATTTTAGTGGATTAAAACTACTGTTAATGATTTTCTTGATTTTTTTTTAACTATTTGTTGGTAACTTCAAATAGTGGTCACCAGGGCTCAGTCTTGCAAGGGACCATTTACTAGAGTATTCATTTATTATTATAAATATGCCCACATGAAGGTTGAATAAAAGCATTAATTAAGGGAAGTTTAGTGTTCAAACTAAGATGTATTCAAAAGTCATTAGCATGCTCTGTTTTCCTTTCAAATATGTGTTGTAAAAATAAAAAATAAATTACTGACTTTAATAATCAGCTGATAATATATTATTTTTTGAAGAATTTTAATGACTTTTTTTCCAAGATTTTGCACCTGACATATTTTTAAATATATAAAAATAAACTAAATAGGAAAATCTTAACATTAAATTTTAACTCCTTTATTTACGTTCTGAAAAATTCAAAAGCATTATAAAATTTTTAAAATATCCTTTTCTAAAGTAATTTATTACACAAAGTATAAATATAATTTTCCTCATTAAAATTTATAACTCTTCAGTATACTAATGAAAAGTGTTTGAAAACAAATAAAGAATTTATGAAATTCTTCATAATATTTGGATGATATATTGTCCCTAGTAAATGAATTGATTTAAAATAGAATTTTTCTATTCAAATCGGTTTATTTAAATCATGTTGCCGTAAATCAATGAACCTTGTATAGTGAACTTAACTTTCATTGACTAAAATTTTTCCTTGCTATGAAAATTTGCCACTTTAAAATTTTTTATTAAGATGATACAATTCAATTATAGTTATCAATATTTAATTTTTTTGTATTGGCTAGAATGTGTTTGTAACAGTTTGGGAACAGCTGATGTGAATGGTATTTGTGACAAGAGATCAGGACAATGTCCTTGCTTACCGAATGTGGTCGGCATTTCTTGCGATAGGTGTGCACCCAATCATTGGAACATAAGCAGCAGAACAGGATGTAAAGCTTGTGATTGTGACCCAATTGGATCATATGCATCTGAATGCAATGAGGTAAACTTTTTCTGTATTTAAATTCTTATTTTTTTTCTTCGTAATCTACCTATACATTTCTCTTACACCTCAACAAAGAAAGTCTCCATTTTTTCCCCCACAAGCGTGTGAGCTATCATGATCATGTAAACAAACATGTTTAGAAATTTCTGAATGAATAATAATTCTTTTCTCACAGTGACAATGAAAAGTTGAAACAAATAGAGTTAGAAGTTGGGAAGAATTGAAAGGTAAAAAGTGAATAGCTCATATCAGCGAATAAAGTGTTCTATATTATGTTTCAATTATGCTTAGTTGGGAAGAATTGAAAAGTTAAAAGTGAATAGCTCATATCGAGCAAATAAAGTGTTCTATATTATGTTTAAATTATATTATACTTAGTTGGGAAGAATTGAAAAGTTATAAGTGAATAGCTCACATCGAGCAAATAAAGTGTTCTATATTATGTTTCAATTATACTTAGTTGGGAAGAATTGAAAAGTTAAAAGTGAATAGCTCACATCGAGCAAATAAAGTGTTCTATATTATGTTTCAATTATACTTAGTTAGGAAGAATTGAAAAGTTAAAAGTGAATAGTTCATATCGAGCAAATAAAGTGTTCTATATTATGTTTCAATTATACTTAAACGGATTCATTAAAACCTCAAATATGCTAATTGATTAGCACAGACAATATTTTAAATTATGAAATTTGACACGAAAATGTACTTTCTCCGAATAAAAATGTACTTTTTGTTGTTGATGGATTCAGATTTCTGACCCCCAAAATATCTAGGTAACTGTAAACTGCAAATTAGTCTGATCAGGAGATTAATCCAAAGTTTGTAGTGTTAATTTTATCTTTCTCTATTAATTAAAAAAAAAAAAATGAGTTATATGATTTTTCATGAATTATTTATGTTTGAATTTTAGTTTGATGGTCAATGCCCGTGCAAGCATAGTTTTGGAGGGCGTAAATGTGACGAGTGCCAAACTAATTATTGGGGTGATCCACACATTCAGTGTTATGGTGAGTAATTTTTTGCGAAATTTTAATTCAAAAAAGTTTTTTATATTAAATTTTGTTTTATTTAAAAAAATATTTTAAGAAAATTTCTTTTAATTTATTAATTTTTTTTCTAAAGAATGTACATCAAAAAATTAAATTTGTATCTTTAAAACAAATTATAATGTTTTTTTTTTATTATTTCAAAATCTTGATTCACTGGTTTAGGCAAATGTAAACACTATAATTAAAGTAATAAGTTTCATTAATCAAATCTAATAATTTTTTTGTAATGAGGCTCCAAATACTTGATGTTTTGTGATTAACATTCATTTATCAAATTGAAAGCAGCTATTGTTCAAATTAATCCTCAATGGACCAATGCTACATATAAGCTGCATGGCCCTTTTAGTTACTAAATCAAATATCGCATATACCGTGGCCGAAATAATTTTATTATTTTAATTAATCTTATTTTTGCAATTTAACTATAATTATATTATTTTAATTTTAGTTTTAATTCTTTTAATTGTAACTGGCAGGAAGCAAACTTAAAATATGTTTGGAATATTTAGGGTTAATTATCTTTGTGACATAAGGTTTTTTAGCATGAAACAATTAACTTATTAATTTTGGGACATCACATGTAGTCCGTGTTTTTTAAATCATTTTATAGAATGAATGTGAAAAAATATGTGTATTTAAATGTACTTTTCTGCTAGTACAATGTTACGTCAAAAATATTTTGCTGGGAATTTTTTCTCTCTATAATTTAACATCGTTAAGGATGTTGTTCCTTTTATTATTTTTCTTAATAAAGAAGTGAATGAAAATTAAACAAAGGGTAATTGAATGTTTTCTAGTTGAATTTTCTACAGGAAATTTCTTAAAAAGTGGTTTTTAAAGATGAAAACAGTTTTAAAAATGTGACAATTAAAATTGTTTACTCACTAAAATGAAACTTATTTTCTCAATTATTTTGGTATAAAAAACTATAAATTAAGAAAATAATTTTCCTGACTGTTTGCAAGTTGTTGCGAATTTAAAAGATAATTTTAATTTTTTATAAAAGTAAAAATGCAAGGAAACCTTTACTGCATATATTAGTTAAAATGTGCAATCTTTTTCACATTTATTTCACTTTCTTCCTCTTGTTTTTTTTTATTTTTTTAAGTTATTTCTGAGAATTTTAAGAAATAACAACAGTGTCAAAATGTATAAAAACAAATCAAAATCAATTTTAAATCTATGATTAATAAGGGTTGAGATTAAGTGAAGGCAATTGATATTTTATGTGGCATATCAGGAGAAAATTTACCGAAGAATATTTGTTAAGTTTGTTCAGTTGTTATTCTGAGTTTTACTATCTAAGTCATTTTTATTTTAATAGCTTCATTTTTTTCTTTTAGTAATTTAATCTTACACAGTTAAAACTTTTAACTTCATTTTTAATATTCCATTATTCCATCATTTTTAATATTCCAATGATGCAAACATGTTTTGAATGCAATATTTTTATACTCGTTGATGTTTATGATTTGATTACATCTTGTTAAACGCTTAATAAGCATGTTATGAATTATTATTGTAAATTAATATTATATTTTGATACTTTTCACCCCATGAAGCATCTTATAACCCACATGCGGTTCTGCATGTGGAAAGTCTAGTTTTTTTTATTTCCCAAATGGTTCTACATATAGAAAATTACTCTTTTTTTCTAACTATTTGCACAATATTTTCCTAATTTCTAATCGCACAATATTTTTCTAATTTCTAATTGCACTTTATTTTCTTGTTTGATGATCTCATGTTGTACTTTACGATATATTTCAAGAAAAGTGGCTTGGCAACGATTTTCTTTCTTTTGCAAATACTATCAATGCTGACAGAATTTCAGAAAACTCGTCAAAAAAATTTATTTCTTAAGAAAAAAAAAGTGTAATATATGTATCTTACTATTCAAAAATACTGAATACTTAAAAATTTATATTTTGAATATTTTGTCGCTTACAATGATTTTTCTACTGAAACTGCAGTGTTGTGATTAGCGTTGCTGTGTAGTTTTTTTCTCTACTCCTATTCATAATACCCTTATGCTTTTGTAGCTTGTGAGTGCAACCGTGAGGGCTCTAAGACGTTACAGTGCAGAAGGGATGATGGTTCGTGTGTGTGTTCAGAAGGCATTGCTGGAAGGAACTGTGACATGTGCGCCAGAGGTTACACAGGAAAGTCACCTTTCTGTGATCCTTGTGGAGAGTGTTTCGACAACTGGGATTCTATTTTACAAGAACTGAAAGGTACCCATTTCATTTTTCTTTTACTTCGCATAATGTCATAAATTACCTTGAATCATAACTTTTCTGCTGGTCATTATTAGGTTTGAATAGAACTTTAAAACCATGCTGACTTCAATTTATATCATAAATAAATGCAAATTATTTTATTTTAATAAAAAAATTAATGACAACTTGGCAGTTAAAGTGTAAAAAAATTAATTAGTTTTTACTCAAAAATTTATTTTGACAGGCATGGAGTTCTATAGTCAAAGATATTTGGAAACCTCTGGCCATAGCATTTTATGGCAACATTTTCTTATTCTAAGAAATACAATTTTTATTTTTTGTCAAATGATCTAGAAGTGACAACTAAATATAATATATTGTTTTTTGCATGAAATTAACTTTGAAATTTTAAACAAATTTTAAAATTTGATGCTGAAATTTTTGGTTTGGTTAAATATTTTTCAAGATACGGCAAAATGCTCAAAAAGTGACGTTAACATTAAGGAGCCTAGATTTATGACCGATCTCTTCCTTTTCATAGTCATTGTATCGTGACTATCAAAGTCAAAAATAAAAATCCATTGAAAAAAGGGCATGTTTTTGCACTGAAAGTATGTTTTTGTGTTTGATTTAATAACTTAAAATATCATCAGTTTGAATGATTAAGCTCATTTAAATTTAACCCCTTAAATCATTAAGATTGCTTGTTGGTATGATAAAAACTGATCGTTAGATCAAAAGGTATTCCATTTCTTATTTTGCACACTTTACTCTTTTTAAATCATGCACTGTTGTGATACCTTTTGAATGTTGACAGTATGACATGTAATTGTTATATTTTTTAAATGATAAACATCGGACATGAGTCATTATTTTAGTTAATGTTATCTTATTTATTTAATGCTCTCCTAGGACCTTTCCTTTCTCTTCAAGGTAAGATAACTCATTTTTTAAAAGAGAGAATGTTCTATTCAATGCTTAGTTAAACAGCAAAATCAATATGTTGCACTTTAAATAAATCATTTTGTTTTTCACTGCATAATCAAACTTTTCCCCTCCTTTTTTGATAATCTCTATTTTTGAATTAGTATACAAAATTAATTTTTTAATAAGATTGAAAAATCCTAAAAGAATTTCTTTTTTATTTATTAATGAGTCTGTCTAACATGTATTGCGCTAGTTTGCTACATTGCATTGTAAAATTTTAACTGTGATTATAAGAAACTATGTCTATAAACTGACTGACACAAATTCATGAAACAATTGTTTAAAATCTTCTAAAAATAGTGACTACATTTCAAAATTAGTTTGTAGTCACTATATTTAAAAAAAAGTAGTTGTAGTTTTGGTGAACTACATTTGTAATAAAATAGTTGTAGGTGTAGTTATCTACAAAAAATGTGGTTTTACCTGGCACTGATAATTATATTGAATTATTTAGTTAAAGTATTACTAAAATGTAATTTAAACTTTTACTGAGAACTGTTAACTAGGTATTATTTTTTATATTTAAAGTTGCTAAATTTCGGAAGAAAAGACAAAACTCTCTTGTTTGAAAAAACAACTAGAAAATTCTTTCAATAGACTCTCTTCTTTGCAATTCTCAATGGTACAAGTATAAACTACTTTTAGGTTATTGTTTTATTTGGTTTTTTTATTTGTTTAGTTGACTTTACAAATTTATAAAAAATTTAAACAAGAAGCCCCATTTTTTTCATCCAGATACCATTTTATTATTTATTTAAAATTTTTTAACTCTGATGATAACTACAAAGCTATTGATGTGTTAATTTTATTAGAAATTGTAGGATTTATTGGAATTTGGGGATAAATTGTCCGACGTCTTTACTGACAATACAAACTTCATGTGGCTTATTCAAAAATGATTACAAATAAATGCAATAAAAAATATTAGCTTTCTTTGTTTTAAAAACATCTTAAATGTTAATTATAGTTAGATTTTATTTTTAGGTTTTATATATTTTGATATATAAACTCTGTATCTAAATAATTTGTAGTCACTTACCATTGCTTAAATGGTTTTCAGATCAGACCAAAGCTCTGTTAGATGAAGCTAGTAGGATCAAGCAGACTGGAATTACTGGTGCGTATTCAAAGGAATTTGCGGAAATGGAAGGGAAACTCGAAAAAGTGAGGGAAATTCTCGCTGATGCAAATGTGACGGGTGCCGACATCGAAGATTTGAAGCACATGGTGGATCAATTGAAGTAATTGCTCTTTGTCACTTAAGTGAAAGTGTGCAAACCAAATCATATGTGAATAACACTTCGTTTTTTCAACCTAAGTAGTGTTTCCCACTTTGTGATTTTAGTTTTCAGAGTTTTACTTGTCTCTAGTTTTTATTTCATTTGACCAATATTTACAAAAAATATTGTTCAGTCAGAGTTCTCCTTAGGAATTAAAATGGACTGGGCGCTGCCTCTCTGAAAAGGACATTCATGCAACACCAATAAAATTTATCAAAATGTGTAATATTATGTAATAACTGAATTCCATCTTCAACAATTTTTAACTTTCCCTCTTATACTATTTTATATGTATATTTCAAAAAAATTATTTTCTCTCATTATCAGAATAAGAAAAAAATTTGTAGTGTATAGAAATAAATAAAGTCTGGCTGATAGATAATCTCTGGACAAAAGTTTTTTTCAAAAAAAAAAGTAAACTAAAAAAAAATATTAATTGATAAACAACTTGAAGGATTTTCTATGTAATTTAAACTGAAAATTATGAGAAAATAGACATTTAAAGTTGCATTTTTTTTAAAAAAAAAAAAGTATTTATTTAAAAAATAAAAACTACAAAAAAATATATTAATATCCCCCTTCCCTGTGAAAAGAGATACTTATAAAAATTTAATGAGTTAAGAATAATCCTAACAATATTAATATTTGTAATGGTAATCAGAATTAAACCTATAAATACAGATAATTTTACCAGTGTGTGATTATTATTTAAGCAGTTAATTAATTTATTTACAAAGAGAAACTGAAAGTAAAAAGGCTATGTTTTTAAAAGGATGGGCTTCTTATTTTTACAAAACGGACAAAGAGAGGGTGCATTTATGGGGTTTGAAGGGTAGGCAGGGCTGACTGCCTTTCTAAAAGCGCTTAGGGAGGACACTGGTATGTCAGTATTTTTATTAAATAAATATTCATAATGAATTATGTTCATTATGTTAAAAATTTTGAACCAATGAACACACGATAATGTGATTGTTCTGCAAATTGAGAAATAGCATAAGCAGAGGCAAGGGAAAAAATATATGAAATAAATATATTGTTATAAAGATAATGAAAGGTTGTTTACTTAATATTGTTTATATTTGCCAGTTCTATTACATGCACATCATTCTGTGAACTGACTAATTGCGATGTGAATGGTTTTCAAGTAGATGAAACATTATATAATATTAAAATAAAGATTATTCTTTTTCTAACTATGCGATTATATTAAACAGCTGTGCTTTTTGTTTTTCTTACAGTGTTCACAATTATTGAATTGGTGTATGTTATAAATCACAATAAAGATAAATGTAGTTTTATTAAATTAAAATTTAAAGTAAACTAAAATGACTTAATTTACAAGTTTTGTTTCTCTAAAACAGCTTTGAAATTTTTAAGACATTTTTGCTAGTATATTACGAAAGTTTCAAATTTTTTTTAAATAAAAAATTAAAAAACTTATCTGGATCAGCTTTAATAATATATTCAATTTGAGTTGAAAATATTTTGTTATAAACTTTAAAAACTTTCCATACTTTTTAAATTTTATCTTCAATCTAACTATTTATAAAAAATCCAAAATAATGTTATTGAAAAAATTTTAAAAATTCATTATCTTATGTCTTTGTAACTGTAAATGACTGCTTGTTGACTTCCACCATTGAATGCTGACAATCACATAGTCGCTTTGGTAAAAGTCTAGTTAAGTGTTACTGCCCGGTATACCAAACACTGATGTTTTTTTAAGGTTCAGTGTCACTGCCGGGTATACATTTGCCCGGTACTCCAAACACTGATGTTTCTCCTAATCTATCCTCAGCAGATATTAAAATATTGAAAAATGTAATAATATCAATGAATAAATTAATATCAAATAGGATATAACTAATATTTCAGACATAAACCAAAGTGACTGTGATTGTGGACTTGATTTCAGTCATTCACTGTAAAATTGTTACAAGTTACTTAAATAAATTGTATTTTTTATGAAGTTGAATTTTTAGAATAAAAATTTTTGTAATCAAATATTTTCTTTATTAAATAAAATTTTTCTACTAATGTTATTTAGACAAAACTTGACTGTTACTCAAGAGCACTTAGATGTAATCGATGGAGAACTTAATAATACAACACAAAGGATTTATGATGCTAATTTAGCACTCACCGATTTACGCAAAAGAGCTGATGAGTTGACAAATGATGCTCAATCATTGAAAGATAATGCAACTGCATTGCAGGAAGCTAATGTCGAAGGTAAAGACACATGCAAACGTTTCTTCATATGTGTTTTAAATTTTTTTATTTGCTATACTGCAATGTAACTTTAATTAATGGAGTATGTTGAATAGAGTGTTTTGGTTTAATTAATTCTTTTCATTCAAAGTGTTTTTAATTGTTTTCTTTGGCAAAGTAATTGTAATTGTGTTCAAGTTTAAAATATTTTGGTCCCTCTTTTTATTTAGAAAAAAAACTACATTTGCTTCTTTTTTTGTGAAAATTTCATTAAATTAAATTGTTAAATTTTATTGAAATTTACCTTGAAATTTTGTGCAATTTATGTATAATTGTTGTAAAATAATTTGTTACTAAAGTGTCGATGTGCTTTATTTTATTTTTTAAAAAAATACCTTCTTTTTTTGTGTGTAGTATTGATTCTTATATTTGAATTTTAAACTTTCTTTGTTGTATAAATTTATGCATTTAGCAAATAGATTATTCTCAACAGTTAATCAGTTATGTAAAATTTAAAAATTCATTTCAACTCATTTTCTTTTTTAGCTAATATGAATTCACATTTTTCTTCTACTTTAAAATTAATAAACAACTGTATTATTTAAAAAATGTTACATGGTGCATAGCGTTTTTAAAAAGTGCTTAAAGGTGCTTACTTTTTATTTTGTTTTTTAAAATCCTTTAAAGGTGCTTTTTTTATTGTGCATTTTTAAAAAGTGCTTAATTTTTTATTTTGAAATATTTTTTCTTTACCGTGTCAATTTTCTCCACGTATTATCCAAAAGCGTGGTTTTAGCATTGTTCTTTTCAACGTTTCCACAATTCATTCAAACACAATGCATTTCGGCTTACCGTCGGTCCTCCACGTATGAAAGCGCCAATCATTTTACATGTTTGGTGAAATACTTGCGGGTCCACATGTACATATATACTGAGATGGATTCAGTGGGAAGGATTCTTGCACTCTAATGTGTAATACCTGATGCATTTTGCAAGATTTCTCGATTTAAGGCTTAATTTTCCCGCCTTTGAAATCAAACTGAAAATTCTCAATCTTTTTATGGTGGCTAATGTAATCAAGAAAAAAGAGTTCTCTGTCAGAAACTAGTTATTTTGTCACGATCATGTTAAGTCTTTTGAAAATAGTTTGCATTTTGATAATGTATATGCTGGGAAATTATAATAATGATTACACTGGGATTTTTTGTTGTATTTATACAAATACTTGATCTTACACAATTAAAGTGCATAGATTTCAAATCTGAAATAAATTTTGTTCCTAAATCTGCTAAATTTTTTTTTAATTTTAAAAATGACATTTCTAGTCAGTTATCTGTTGAAATGTATAAGTTTAAAAACATAATCAGGGCTGATTGTGCTCCGTAAAAAATCCGGATTTCCGGATTTTTCACTAACAGTGATCCGGAATTTCCGGAGATCGAAGGTCCAGATGTTTAAAAAAATCATTGATCGCAGAAGTTTCCGGAAATCAAATTTTCAAAGGTGGAACTTAAAAACACAGTTTATTTTATTTGTTTGTGAGGGAGAGCCAGAGAGATACTTTATAAGCTTATATTCATGATTAATATTCATGATTAATATTCATTTTTTATCAGTAAATAGTTGTTGTAATCATAAACTCAAGAAAGATATACATATTTGTAAATTTCAATTACTTCTCCAGGTCATCATAGGTATGTATAAATGGTACAGGTATGTGTAAAAATTTAAATATATTTTAAGTAAGCTAAGAAATATTGAGAAAAAGGAAAAACTTTATTTAAATTTTTTTCTAATTTTTCAATTTAAACTGTTTTTTTTTAAATTTTTTTTTTAACTCAAGACTTTTTAACTCAAAGCTACTTTAATTCTGACTTGGGCTCACAATCACCCCTGCATAATATAAATTAGGATGTCTCATAAATGTTGCGACTAACTTCTAAGCTAGTTAAGGCACATCGTCATGATTAAAATGACATAGGAACCCACGATTGTAAATGTCGTCATTTTTGGTTAGAGGAGCTTCCTTATTACTACCTGTTCAGAAGCACACAAAGAAGCTATTCCTATTAGGGAAGCGACCCTAGCCTCAAACAGTTGGGTTCCTATACTTTTTTAATCATAATGATGTACCCTGACTCCCCTAGAAATTTGTTGCAATGTTTATGCAATGCACTGTTACATATAACATTTTTAAGCTTGTACATTTTGACAAAAAATATCATTAAAAGAATTGTAACTTGGAGAGAGAAACTGATTGCAGATTTGAAATCAACAGTGTAAAAGTATCTAAGATCTGTTAAAAAATCTCATGTGAATGGAATTTTTTTTTCTTGAGTGGTTTATTAATTGTACTGTGAATTGATTAATCTTATTAATCTGTCAATAAATAAATTGTTGATTGATTTATGATGTGACGATAATTATTTCATCCAATTGTTGAAAAGTCATTACACACGTTTAAAGTTCAATCGTTTATTAATTGTTTTAATAATAAACAAAAAGAAAACATTAACTTTCAGAATACAGAATTCCTTATTTCTAATTGTAAATTATTTGATTAAATTATGTATCTTATAATTTTTTTTCAATTTGTAGGTGCATTCAATATAACAAAGGATGCTAAACTAAGATCTGACAATGCAGATAATAAAGTGAGAGACTCTCGTGCAGTTCTTCAGGAATCAGAAGGTCATCGTCGTAGAACCGAAAAACTGTTGAAAGATGCTACCAATCTATACAACCAAACTTATCTAGAAAATGAAGCCGCACTGATGAAGATTGCCGGAAAAATTAATTCTATTGAAAATGCTATTCCTGATCTTAACAACATTGTAAGCAAATTTCCATTTAGTACATTCTGTTATCAATAGAATATTTTAAAATATATACCTGTATTGAATTTTTACTATCATCTTTAAAAAAATTATAAATTTTTTAAAGTTATAAACTCGTATATATAATCATGAGAGTCTTAGATATGGTATTTTTTTACTTTTATCATTTTCTTTAATTTTGTAGATTTCTTTTTGCCATTTTCCAATTTTTTATTATATTTCCAGGGTTAATAAACATCCATAGAGTAAAAACTTCTATATCATACACTTTTCAGAAAGTCAAGAAGTAGAAAACATTCAAATGATTTAGTCCAAAATTAATCAAGTTGTTTGAAATAGTTTTAAGAAAAAAAAAGTTGTTAAAAGTTTTGGTTTAAAATAGTTGTTTTAAATTGCAGTGTTTTTTAATGTTGCATGTTTTACTTTTCTAGTCTGTAAACACAACAATATATATATATGAAAATTAAACAATATATATCTGAAAATTAAACAATTTACAGTGAAACCTCAAGAAAAGACCACCTCTATTTACCACCTCTTTTGGGAGGCACGAAATTTTTTCCACAGACTTTGTGTTGAAGAAAACCTTTAGGAAAGATCATTGAAACCTCCCCCTGCAACCCGACAACCATCTGCACCAAATGCGAAAAAGGTCACATAAGGATGCACGAAAAACTATAAGAGCAAAAAATTTAACAAAACGAATTAGCATATTAAAATGTATTCAAAATATTTGTGACATTCTTATTTAGAGAGCTCTTTTTAGCGATACAACCTCATGTTGCAGTCATAGTGCGTTAAAGACGATGCTCTCAATGATTTACTTTTAAGGTTAAATTAGAAAAGAAAGTTATTTTAATAAAACAAGCATCTGAAGCAAACCTCTTCTCATATATTAAAGCTAACTAATTTTTATGATATAGAATTAAATGCAAACTTAAACAAGAAACATAATTGCTTATTTATTAAAATAGCTTCATCATTCATAATTGGTAATTTATTTTTTACACATATTGATATCAGTTGAGAATAAATGCTAAATTTTATTAATTGATACGTCTTTTCGTGACACCAACACCAGTGGCATTTCCGCACCAAGAAAATGACACTGGCTAAAATTAAAATCGTTTGTGAAAAATCAATAACAATTTTGAGGTCAATGGAGGTGACCTTTAAAAACGACTCACCTCCATCAACGGCCATTTTATTGTGTAACAGAGAGTGGTCACTCCCAAGAGGTTTCACTGTATATTATTTTTATACAATTATATAATCTATTCAGGTAATAAAAAATATATATATATATATGTTTTGTGTGTCTACGTAGTAATATAATTTTTTAATTTGTATATATTTTTTAAAATATAATATGTAACTTTATAATTATTGATCTTAGGTTTGTGGTGGACATGGTGGTGTGACAAAATGTGATTCATTGTGTGGAGGTGCTGGATGTGACAGATGTGGAGGCCTGGGTTGTGGTGGAGCCGTGACTAGGGCTGACAATGCTTTCAGTTTAGCAAAAGATGCTGAGAAAGAAATAAGAGAAAAGGAACAGAAAGCCAAACATCTTCTGGGAGAAGTAAGATTATATTAAAATTTGTTCATACCATTTTTATTTCTGATGTAGCACTAGTGGATTGATGCTTCCTTTCCACTAAAATTTTAAAGTTTTGATATTATTTATTTTTAAAAATATATATATATTTTTACTATAAATAAGCTTTTATGTTTCTTTTTTTCCTTAAAAAAAGTTTTGTGGTCTTGTTTTTTCTGAAAAAAAAAATAATAATAATAGTTTTTAATTTTAAATTTCACTAAACTTTTCTTCATTGAGTATTAATGTTAACTCTTGATAATAATAATTTTCAAATTTTATTTTTTCTTTAAAAGTAATATAAATTTTAATTTTGTGTTTCATACTTTTATTTTGCTTCAATTTATATTAACATACTTTAAAAAAATAATTTTTCTTCAAAAATAATAAGTTTTTATTTCATGTTTCAATTATTTATTCCTCTCTATGTTTAAATTGTTACATCTCTCATTCTATTAAAAATGAGATTTATTTTCAACTTTATACTATTTTTATTGAGAAGCATTTTAATACCTAAGTAAACTTTTAATGTTTATATCTGATAACAACATAATTAGTTTAGTTAGTTTAATGAATGCAGAATCCACACGAGTTAACAACATAAAAATGTTAACACTTTTGAGGGAAAATGGTATATTTTTTAGACAATTTCAAAAGTTTTTTTACTTGGTTAGACTTTAATTAAATCTGAATTATATGCATACTTACTCTTTAATGTATATATTGAATTATATTTATTTTTTTCACTCATAATGTGAAAATAACAAAAATATGTTTTTGGAAGAAAAAGACTTTCTTGCTCCTACAATCACCAGTTCTATTGCTCAATGAATGCATTGCCAGTTCTATTATTGTACATATTTCCTATTGTGTTGTTGGATATATTGACAGTTGAATTATTAAATATGTATATTACTATTCAAATTTACTATGAATTGTTGGACATATTTTTATTGTTAAAAATGTATTTTATTTTGCCTAATTTATCTGTAAATGAAGAATGTTCAGTTTAAGTCAGATGTTATAAGTTTGTTCTTTTAAATCCAAACTTAGACATTTATCTCTACCAACAGTATAGATTTTTTAAATTTTTTTATATTTATTTAGAGAGTTTTATTGAAATATGTGTACTATTATTTTAGATTGGAGAGGCTAGAAAGGATGCTAATGAAGCTTTAGAGGAAGCTAGATTAGCTTTTGAACATGCTCAAGCTGCAAAAAATAGGTCTGAGAATGCAACTGGTGTTGTTGAAGATTTGTTAGACAAAATTGAGCAATTTCTGGAGGCTGGAGGAGCCAAACCAGCCGAAATAAGAGATTTTGCTGAACAGGTTTATAATTATTCATTATTGTCTATTGCTCATATAAAATTGGAATTTAGAATTTCAATTTTGTATTATTTATAGTTAATTTTTTTTTTAATAATTTTAAAAATTTTATAATTACATTATATTATGAAACTCTTTTAACAAATAGGCAAGTTAAATATTTATTCTTAAAATGTCTTTTTCTAAGTTTAAGCTTAAACAGAAACAAGCAAATATTTTAATGTTACATTTTGAACTTTTTCTGCCCAAACATTTTGATTAAATTTTTTTTATTTTCTTTAAACATTTTGTTTCAAAATTTATCATTTTCTTTAATTGGCATTGTTTATTATCATTAGTTTTGATTTTTTGTATAAAATGGCTGCAAAAAATTATTTAAATTGATATTGATTTTTTTATAAAAATTTTGTTCAGTAAAATTTAAAAAAATGTTCTTTTTCATTTTATTGAATTTTATTACAACATTCTTTTATAGACTTTGCGATTATCAATATCTTTGGAGCCTGAACAAATAAGTGGACTAGCCCGCCAAATCAATGAAACAATTGCTAGTCTTACTAATATTGATGCAATTTTGAATGCAACAGCTGGAGACCTTGGTGAAGCTCAAGCATTGAAAAATAGAGCAGATAGAGCTAAGTAAGCAAATTACAATTTTTCGATATAATTAATGAAATTACCCCACTTCTTGTTGAAATATATTATATCTGTGCAGCAAATTTTGACTATGAATTTGTTATATATAAAATTATGGAATTCCCAATTTTTCTTTGATTTTTAAGCATTTTTAATTTCTTTACAATCAAGGATGATTTTTTCTTTTCTTTTTATTATTGCTGAATCATTTATTATATTATTTGGTATGAATTATTTTTTACATATCTTGCATGTATTAGAAACAAATAGACTTTCAATACGATTGTTACTACTGCATTGTCAAGTTTTAATAATAGATAATTTATGCACAGACAGCTTCCAATCAAACGTGCTATAGTTAGTTTTGCATCACTATGGTTGCTTTTTATGTTTATGTTTTAATTAAATTAGATATAACTGTTGATAACTCATTTTGATAAATGTAAAATTTAAATTTCTTCGTAAAACTTTAAACTGTAAATCCTATTTTTTGCATTTTGATTTTAGCAATGAGCCTTGCAGATAAACTAAACTGTGATTGGTAGTTTGGTTGTTATAGTTATTTTTATGCATCAAGGCTACCTGCCAGTATTTAAGCTATTATGAAGTATTTTCCTGGTGTTAGTGAAATACCAATTGAGGTAACATTGTAAGCAGAAATTAATTCACATACAATCAAAACTTACAACACAATTAGATAACTTGCAGGCCTTCGCTAAGCATGCTTAAACTATTTAAATGCTTTAGTAGTCAAAATCATTTTAAATTAAATTTGTAAAAAATAAATAATAATATTTGCTACCACATTAAATGTAAAAATAAAATATCTTAAAAAATTCACAAGAGTTGACGAGTAGGATAATCTCTATTGTGCTTCCATATTGTTATATTGTGCAATTATTATTTAAGATTTTACTTGAATATTTAAAATTCTAACTTCCTAAATTTAAAAAATAAATAAATAATTAACTCTATGTTAAATATTAAAAAGTGTTTGAAAATTGGTTCAGTAGTTTCTCAAAGTTTCCTATTTTCACAAGGGCATGATCGAAGCAGTCACCTTCTCCAGCTAATCAAACCTAGTGGATAAAAGAATAATTTTACTTAGAATAATAACTCTTTTATATATGATTGCAGGGATAATGCTGAAGCAATTTTAGATACAGCCAAGCAGGTATTAGAGGCTTTAGAAGAGGCACAGAAGGCTCAAGATCGTGCTGAAGCTGCGATTGAAAAAGCTAATAATGATATCAAAACGGCTGACATTGATCTCAATGAGGTAATTAGAACCCTATTTATTGGATATAATTTATTTAATTTTTGTTAAGTTTTAATGGAAAAAATACTCTAATGTTTACCTTTTATATTTATATTAATTCCATTTCCTTGTAATTATACTATGCAAATCATTATACTCCACAGTCTGCTAGTGTTTTTCTTCTTCAAAATATGTAGTTTTGTCTAATGGCATATTCTTCGTCTTCCACCTGCACTACAGCTAATTTCGTGCCATATCTGTCTCAAGCAGCTTTACAATCAGCAGCTCAATCTGTCAGACACCACTACTCTCCATGTGTTAACTTTTACACTGTCCAGACACTTTTTCACATTATTTTAACTTTATTGTATGTGGTCTATCTCTCTTTTTCCTTCCAGCTTGTGAAAAGTTTTATTTTTACTGTGTTCTCACTGTCTTATCTATAAACATGACCAAGCCATCTTAATGAACTTCATTAAATTTGGTGTTCTGAATTTCTTTTTTAACTTAAAATTGTATCTCATTCTCCCTTAGTTGACTAAAAATTATTCTCAAGATCTTTCTTTCAAATATATGTAATCTATTATCTCTTTATTTGTTCATTGTCTAGCACTCACTTCCATATAAAATCTATTTTCTTTTGATTTGTTCATTAACTAGCACACTCTCACTTGGATATGTAAACTATTTGTCTTACTAACATCTTAATGAGTTGTATTTTTGTTTCCATACTCAATTATTTTATTTTAAACTGTCTTCTTAATCCATCATCTAAGAGCCATATTCATTCCGTTGTTAATTTCTGTTTTAATGTTGCTATTGTTTACAGTTGTTATCCAGTATTTAAACTGATCAATTTTTTCAAAAACATTCTCCATTATTTTCAGTGGTGATGAATCTGATGTTTTGCTTGTTTCTGCCATGAATTTAGTCTTTTCTTCTTTTAAACTAAGATTTGTAGCTGCAGTCACCAGAGCTCCTAAACCTTTGATTGAATCTTTCTTAGTTCTGCGTACAAACGATATAAATACAGCATATGCTAATAATTGTACTGACTTTTAGGAAATAGTTTTCAGAGATATATTACCTCTTGATATAACATTATCTTTATCTAGTTCCCTAAGTATTGTTTTTACAAGGTTTTATTTAAATGATTTCCTCTTAAAAACAATAATATTCATTGTGTTATCAGTCACAATTACATATGTAACTATATTAAACAAAAGACACCAGTTTTAGAGTAACTTACCGTGAAATAAGTTAATTTTTTTAAAAGTTGCTAATTGGAAATGGATGACCTTAGATAAACTATTTCTAGATGAGCACATAAAAATGGTTCCCATATCAGCTTTCTAATTATTACTAATTATCTGTGCTTTTTGTATTTCAGATTGGCATTGAAACTGCTGGAGCTCAGGAAATAGCTAATAAGTCTGTGGACGATATAAAGAATATGCAGGATAGGTTGGATAAACTGAAGAAAAAGTTTACTGAGAATGAGCTTAATGCAAGGAAATCAGCTAATGAAGCAAATGTTGCCGGTAAATTAGCAGAGCAAGCAGAAGGGGTAAGAATGAAGTAAAATATTTGACTGATAGTAAAAGTATAACTGTCTTTGTTTCAAAAATAAGAGAAAATTTTCTTTTTAGGTTTTAAAGTTGTCATTCTGAAACTTATAACTGAGAACTATTTGTGTCTCTTTGAAATGTTAGATTATTTTATTTTAATAGCAATCCTCTGTCTAACATGATATTTTAATTGTTCTTGAATAATTGCTTTGTTGTGTTAATGTGTGTGGTTTTTTTATTTACTGCTTTACAATATGCAAGTAATGAAAAGTTTATTTACATTAGTTCAATTACAATGTTAACTTTTTCTTCTTCTATAAAAGATGTTGTAAGGTAGGATTCCTTAATTCAATGTTACAAAAAACATCATTTGAGATTTTTTTCAGGTAAATTAGCAGAAGTAATTAGAAATGCATTACTGCTAAATATTTTCTTCTACATTTCTGTGAAGTCAACAAAATCTTTCTTTGATAATTTAAAGCATAAGTTAACGTAACAAAGAATGCTAAACATGATTTATAACTAGGGTCCATACTTGAGTAAAATTTGCAAGAAACTAGCATTATGTTTTTTTTATCAGCAAAAGTTACATTGTTGAAAAATTTTACTTTACCCAATTTTAAGTTTTAAGGAAATCAATCCGCATTAATCGTAGTTGTTATAAAGCGGGCGATTGCCATGAAAAAAAACTTGAGAAATGAAATAGTTTAATTTTAATGGGTAAGAAAAGTTTTTGCAAGATTTCATCGTGTGCTTATAACATAACCTTGGATAGCTAAACATTTGCCAGATAGAAAAAACTTTCCCAGTTTAAAATGTCTTATTTGAAGAAAAAATTTTCATATATTACATTATTAATTAATAAATTATCATAATTTAATTTTTAGGAAAAATATTTAATTTTTCCCTTAGTTTTTGTTTTAGGTCAAATGTTGATAATCTTTTTTATTATAAAAAAAATATTTCTGATTTTTGCTAACTCTTATTTTGCTTTGCGTAGGATGTTCAAGACTTAGAAGACAAATACAATGAAGCATCCCGTGCACTGGATGACAAGGCTAAATTGAGTGGTGAAAGAAAAGAAAGAGCTGACAGGCTGAGGGAACGTGCCAAAAAACTTGCCGAAGATGCTAATGGACGTTTAAATGAGTTACAAGGTAAGATTAAACCATGCTTTTCATTCCAGTGTTTAAATGTCTTTCATGTTTTGATGAAATTCTTTGAGATTTATATTAAGTTTGACATTCACTTACTTTTGACATATTCATTGATGTTCTAATATTAAAAAGCAGCCTTAGTTTCAAAATCTGGAGAATTTTTTTTTAAATGAAATAAAAAGTAACCTTTCCGTGATTAAATTCTTATTTACCTATCTCAAGCTGTGTTTTAACATTGTAAATAGTTTCAGAACTAAAAGTGAATGAACTAAAATTGTTAACATTGGTAATTATTTTAATTTTTATTATTTAAATAAGATCTGAGATAGGTATAAATCTTCACAGACCTGATGTTGTTAGGTTATTTATGGGAGGTTTTTTGTGCTTTCTTTTTCGTCCAACTCAAATGTAAATTATTTTTACCCAAATGTAATTTTTGGGTTTTTCCACATTACGCAGTTGCTATGTGCTTAGTGGATTGACTTTTTTAACCTCAAAACCTGTTTCTTATTTTTATTGAGTAATAAATACAGTAGACATTGCGGGAACTTTTGAATATTTTCATTTTTGCGAGACGGAGGCTGGCTGTAGTATAGATTAATAGAAATAAGTTTATAAAAATTTTTTCTTGGTTTATTCCTAGGAAGTAATAACTTAATTTAAGCTTTTAATAATGCTACTATTTAATTTATGCTATTATTTAATTTTTATCAATGTATCACAAAGTTTATGGAAATGAAAAACTTTGTATTCATGGACCACATTGTAATAATAATATATATGAGGGTCATCACTGAGCATTTGTTATCTCGCTAAATGCGATAAAATCGTAAATTTGGTGAATAAAATTGTGTTTTCATGAATGATTTTTTCACTGGAAATAAAAATATATATTCAAAATAACCTCAAAATGAATTTTTCTAAATAAATCAATTTTTTTATTTTGATAACAGTAATTTTTGGTATATGCGCCACATAACCAATTAGAATTGGGTCCTAATAATATAAGCTTGAAACAAACTATCGTAAAATACAGAGTAAACCCCATAAATAATTCGATGGGGGAAAAGTTTAATCTTAAAAAATTTTTAAGATTTTCATTTGGCAGAGGCTTTTGAAAATTGGGGAATACTTTTGATATTTGACTATTTTACTGGCTAATAATTTAAAATCCTTAGAGTTAGCACTGTATGTAAACATTTGAATAATAATGAAGGTTTTAACATTTTCAATATCAAATCTAAATTTTTTTAAATATCATTGACTTAGGGTCCCATTGAGATCTAGAAATGTTGGGCTTTTTAACAACTGTTATGAAATAAAAAAATTTATTGCAGGGGTCGAAGATGAATTTGACGAAAATGAGAAGAGGCTGAAGGACTTCTCCGATTTGCTCGACAAACTAAACGCAGAGATGGAAGACCATTTGAATGTTATAGAAGCTCGATCTGCTTATTACAGTGGTTGTCAAGGCTAAATTAAAACACTTTGTACTTATTTGAAGACTCAAAGCTTACCTTAAAGCTACCTCTAACAATCTATTAACACTTCTGATCTGCCTGTACAGTGTGGTTGCCAATACTAAATTAACTGTCTTTTTCTTATGCATTTTTGTTTACAGTTCTACAAAATATTGTCTCTTTCTGTGCTTGATTTTCTCAGGAAATCTACCTTCTGTGAAGGAGCTTTTTTTAAATTTTTTTTTTCTCATGTGAAATTTATATAATTCCTCCTTTATGCTCCATAAAATACATGCGTTTGAATTTTTTTAAAAATTCCATGTGTCTTGCATAGTATAATTTATGGTTTATTACTTGCGTATGCCAAATTTAGAAAGTTTAAGAAATTCAATATAAACTGATTTGCCAGAAGTATCCTAAAAAAATTAAAAATGTTTTATATTTACTGTAATTAAATGGAAGTGTTTTTTTATGATAATCTCGTTACGTTTATTTATCAATGAATTAAAGATGCAAACCAGTGTAGGTTTAAAAACAAGGTAAGTTTGATAAAATCATTATCATTAATTCAATGTTATAATTATAAATATTTTAAATAAAATTATTATAAAATATAATTGTTATAAAATATAAATTTATGTAATATAAAATTATATAAAATATTTTAAGCTTGTTATTACAGGTTCAAACTTTGTTATTTAGTAATTCTGATTGTTATTTATTATAAAGTATTGGATGATGAAACTGAATTGAATGTTAAAATCAAAAGTTAGTTAGGTATTGTTTGGAACGTAAAGCAGAATTATACATTCTGTCACAGATCTGTATTTATTAATATAAGCACTTATTTAAGTTGATATAAATGCAGTTATAATTATTTTATTCAATATGTACTATAATTTCATGTTTTAGTTGAGGTTATATTTTATAGTCAAGGTTATGTTTTGTATAAAATTAGAGAGCAAAATCTTTCAGTATTGAACTTCCTTAACTACGGTGTTAAAAAAGATTTATAATAAAAAACTGATCTTGACATTTAAAAAAAAAGATTAATTTCAGTGCTTGTAATTTTTGATTCCTGAAAGATGTGTGGAAAACAAACAGTGTCACAATTACTTTAGAATATTGTCAACTAATTTGAAAATATTTGCACTTACAAGTATTTAACTATAAGATAAAACAAAATTTAATCAAACATTTCACACTAAATTGAAATAATTAAGTAGAAATATTACCTATTGACTACGAACCTGTATAGGTTAGCATCTTTTAAAATATCTTTTAAATTTTATAGCAATCAAACTGTTATTTGAGCAAAACAAAATCATTTCATTAAAAAAAAAATTTATACATTTTATTAACTAACAAATATTTTTTCAGTCCCCTTCAGCTTTAAAAACAAATTAAGTATTTCCTATTTTATCTATGTTTCAAATATTCTACAATATTGCTTTTTTGCTTATGAAAAAAAGTTCTGCTGTTATGGATTTATTTATTTTAAATAATTATTATCCTTTTATCAAGTGAACAAGCCTTATTTGGTGCTATTTTATTACATTTGTATTATTGACAGTTCAAAACAAAGCTAAACATTATTGACAGTTAAAGCGTTAAAAACAAATTTATATTGTTGACAATTTTCTTTTTCAGCTCAATGTCTTATGAAATATAACACTTACTCTTTGTAAATAATGTATTGAAATAATTTTGATTATTTACTCAATCAATGAAGAATAAACATTATTCTAATAATAATAACCCCTAAGAACAAAGCTAGCTAGATAAATTAATAAGATAATAATTCTAAAGATCAATACTTGTTAGAGCAATTAACAATAATAATTTCTGTGGCCAATACTGGTTAGCATGTATAACTTGTATGTAACTTGTTATAACATGTAAGTAAATTGTGCAAACCAAAAATTAAATATTGTGAAATTATGCATTTTTAGAAAATTCAACTGGTTAATGATTACTCACAAATATGTATTTACATGTTACATTTTATATCATTAAATACTTTTAGGAGCTTTAATCCATGAAATATTTCTATATGTAATTAAAGCAACAAAATCAAAGTACATCGTTTAAGGGACAATTTTTTTTGAAATTGCTGTTTAAAGCAAATAAAATGTAGTTTTCCTCGTAATTTGAACTTATAAAATCAATTTTTTAATCTCTTTATTTTATGTTCTATTCATATTTTTTACTTTTTTGGTATTGGTATCAATTTGTGTCATTGCCTGAGCTTACAAGTTTCTAAAAACCAATTTCGCAAAAATATTTATGGAAAAATATTCTTTCATAGTTATGCAGTGTTTTATTTTTATGCTATATCACTTTTATACATTTAATATTTCTGTAGGTTATGAAACAAACAAAATCAAAGTATATCTTGTAAGCGACAATTTTCCTAAAAATGATTTCCAAAAAAAGGCAAAGAAGAAACAATTTTCCAAATAATTTTATAACGGTACTCCATAATTTATAACGTATTAAGTAATTTTATTATCTTAACTAATCACATAATGTTTCATTCAGCATTTTTTCATTTTTAAAAATTATTCTTGCTTTTAGTATTAATTAGGAAAATTCACCATTGACTTAGCATGTAAATTGTCATTTTGTTTTTATTTCATTTAAACCAATAATGTAAAAAAAAAAATATTCATACAAAAAATATATTCATACAAAAAATATATTTTTAAAGTTATGTATTGTTTTATTTGCATGCATTGTGTCTTTTATATTATGACTGCCTACATTGTAGTCATTAATTTTATTTTATATTGTGCCAAAATTATAAATTAGATTTATACACAGAGTTTTGTTTAACATTAAATTAGTCAGTGTAGTCTTTTTAATATATATATTTTTTAACCTTTTGTTATTTTTATATTTACTTTAATTTTTCATTATTTTTCTATTTCTTTTCATAGTTTAGTAGAGCATATTATACGTTTATTAGTTTTCATAAATGTTTGAAACTTTTTTCAAAAAAGATCAACTTCTAAAATATATTAACATGTGTTAAATAAAGCAAGTTTATATTTTCCTAATTTTAATATGGGTTTAGTATTTTTATTAATATTTAATGTTACTAAAAATCATAAATTAAATATTAAAAAATATATGAATACTAATACATATAAATATTAATTTAATTAATAAATATTATAAATTAAATATCAATAAAATATTCTATGTGTTAATGATATAAATATTGACAATCATTAGTATTGTTTTTTTAATCATTTAGAGCTTATACTTTATTTAAGGCTAAAAAAATGTAAATCATTAAGTTAAATTTGTTTTTTCAAACTGCCAATTTAGTTTAAAATGTCTGCAGCTGCTTTGTGGCTAGTGCAATATGAAATATTATATGTAACTCTTGTCATGTTCCTCAATATTTACTACTGTTAATCAAAAAACGTTAAACTTTTTCAAAAATGTATTCTTGAGTAACTTTTTAGTTGAAAAAGTTACATAAGTTTATTTACTGTTAATGAATATTATTAAAAAAGTAATTGCTTTTTATGTATTTATACTATTTAATTATAATTTAAGTGCAGGAATTTGTATTGATAAGTCAGTAACATTCCTTACAAATTTTGTAACTCATTTACCAAGTTTTAGAGTTTTATATGTTTTTATCAATTTGAATTTTTTAAGTTATAGTTTTGATTTTTTTTTAAATCATTGTTGCATTTATTTTTTTATTTGATTTTAGTAATATATTTAAACTTTGTGGAGTATTTGTTGCACATTTTGAGTGCTACAATTTTGATCTGAATGACTTTGAACTTAAAACTGCCATGTAATAACTCCGCTTTGTTTATAAAATGCCTTAAGCTTCTTGTTTAAATAATGTGCCAAAAAAATCGTGATTAAAACAGATTGTTGTTAAACAAACTTTTAGATTTCCCTTTACATTCACTGTAATGTGATTTATGTCACCATAGTATGGTCAACATATTTGAAATAAATTGATTTCTTTAAGTGGTGGTGTTTTGTTGATTTATTTTAAAAGCGATGTGTTTTGTCAGTACTGGTCATCTTACATAATTTTTTTTTTTCAAGGTTCAAGATAATTTCAAGTATGCTATGACCAGATATGTATAATAGATGGAACATTTTTCATCGAACATTTTTAAATCCTAATTTGTAATATATCTGGCCAAGATTGATATGAGAATTTTTTCTTCTGTTTCTCGCAGTCCCTTTTTACGTTTTCTCAGTACGTCATTGTACGTATCTGATTAAGTATCGAGAAGGAATTTTATTTATCGCTTTTTGAATTTAATAATTATTAAAAAAAGAAAACGCCTTTTCAAAATAAGTAGTTTTCTTTTTCTTCCAAATTCGTAAACAAATCTTTTTTACGCTTTTTCCTACCCGTGAAAACACGATTAAATAAACACATTGGGATTCGTGTTCACATGATTTAAAATCACAACGCGATTCGTATTTACACGATTTAAGATCTAATATCGTGTTTCGTATATTTGCGATTTTATATCAAATATAGCGATTCGTATTCACACAATTTGAAAGCTATTGTGATTAGGGCTCACGTGACTTCAAAATTATACACTGGAATTCGTATGCACGTGATTTTAAAATCAAACATCCGTGATTCGTATTCACGTGGCGATTTTAAAATTAAATATGGAGATTTATATAAATAAAAAAAATCTTGCATCAATATTTTTATTAAAACATTGATTACATTCTGTAGATATACGCTTTCTAGATACATTTTTTTCTTGCTCAAATATCAGATATTTTCCCAATTATTTAATGTTTTTGCACATAAGATTTTTGGTTTTCTATTTTTGGCTTTTTTTTTTTTTTTTTTTTTTTTTTTTTTTTTTTTTTTTTTTTTTTTTTTAACCAAACTCATTCCCGTGGTATGAATCAATAGAGTTTTTCGAAAATTAAAAAAAATTTTTTTTTTTTTTTTAAAAATGCGTTATTTTTTTTAAACAAATTTCACCAAAATGCGGTGGATTGAAACTGGTTACTAGCGTAATCAATTGCTTACAGAAAGTTTTTTAATTGAGATTTTGTGTTCACAGAAAGTTTTCCACTTTAAGTCTGGCCATGCATTTACAAAGTATTATGAAGAAAAAATAATAGTTGAATTTTGTCATTTAAAATTTAATTGTTTAACCCTTTATAAGGCAGTTTTTTCTAGTAATGTTATGTTAAAATATTTTTGGGATTCAGATTGATTTATGTAAAGAAATTCATTTAGCTTATGATCTAAAATTAATTCTTAAGAGCATTTTTTTTGTAGCTAGGTGGAAAAACGCTTATAAATAATTTTAAAAATTTAACCTACGGTAAAAAATTTGCTGTAAAATAACTCAAAGAGGAATGATCGAATGGGCCGAAGCTTAACTTCCAAGAAAAATGACTCTCCAGTGTTGGCTTTTCTTCTTGATCCCACTCAAATCTATACAGTTATAAGTTGGTGGGAAGCATACTTCCCATAGCCTTATAAAGAATTAAAGGGGATCCGTGGTGAATCAAGGTATAGAGCGATTACCTCCCAATGAATTGCCCTAGGTTCCAAACCCAGCGATAGCTGGTCGATCCGAATTTCGCACCCGTCTCGCACCGACCATAGTGCTGACGTAAAGTGCCCTCAGTGGTCGACAGATCATTAGAGTCCCCTTGCCATCATTCTGGTTGGTTAGTTGGTTCTAATGCCACTTACCACACGGGCAAGCCTGCTTGGTGAAACCGAGCAAATTTAAGGCAGAGTGTGCGATTCTTGTTTTTCAGTTCATCTGTGGTCAAGAATTCGACTTCTGCCACATCACACGTCACACCTGTTTATAAGGCGGACCCATTCATATATCCATTCATTCATCCACAGATTGTAATTTTGACCGAAATCAGAGATCGATCGTTCTCCAATCCAGTACCCCCAGAGGTATTAATTTGTTATGGGGACATGGAGGACTTTGCGACTCGACAGAATTTTAACGTGCATCAGTCACCAACTACACGGGGTGTCTTCGGCCGGTGGGTTCGAACCCACGAACTCTCGGACATGGGCCAAGCGCCCTACCGACCAGCCTATCCCGGCTCTGCCATCATTCTAACCGTGGAAAGGTTTCGTGGTTTTTCTATCCATGTAACGCGAATGCGGGTTAGTTCCATCAAAAAATCCTCCATAAAGGCGAATTTCTCCCAACACTTGATCCTGGAGTAACCAAATGGTTAACCTGACGGCAAGGGACTCTAACCCATGATCCGTTTACGACTGAGGATATTTTACGTTAGCACTGTAGTCGGTGCGAGCCGGGAGCTGAATTCGAATCCTAGCCATTACTGAGATCGAACCTGGGTCACCTAGTTGGGAGACAAGAGCTCTATCCCCTGAGCCACCACGGTTGAAAAAAAACATTTTTAAAGGAAATCATACTATTTCTAACAACAATATATTGAACATATTATGAAAAGAAGAAGCATTTTTAAAATACTAGGATTTCTTTATCACGTCTTTCAAATCAAAATAAAATTACTAAGTTCTTTAATAAAAAAATACGTTTCCCCAATGGACCATTTTCAATGCTGTTTTTACATATATTCCCTGCAGAAACTGCCCGGATATCAGGTTAACATCGAAACATATTTTCGAGTGCCCAGCACTCACACTACATGTTCTGAAAAAGGGAATGGTGCCACTTGAGGACAAGATCTCTTCTCTATAGTCAAGAGTTACTGGAGCTGGCCGCCGCAATCGAATAGAATTTCGATGTTCTTTGAAAATGCATCGAAAATGACATCAACGCAGTTTTTTTAAGTTTTCATTTCGAAGTAAACCATAATTCAGTTTATTTTAATTCATTTTTAGCTTATGCATATATACATCAACAAAAAAAATCATTGCTAGATTAGATATAGACTTAAAAATTATTAGAAAAAGACTTAAAAATTTAACTGTTGGACATCAAATTTAATTAAAGATTATAAATAATAATACAATGAAAAATCTTCATTCCTCTAATCAAATATTTTAAACATAGTCTTCTATAGGTTATAACGTTTACAATAACCCTAATAAACTTTATTTATAAAATCACGGTTCCGCTGAAAGAAGGTTGATTATTTAGGGTTCCGTAGACAAAAAACAAAATTGGGAATTTCTGATCTAGATATCTATGTTGGACTCATAAACTCATTAGGTATAAATACAATATCGTATTTTTTGAATAAAAAAAATTCTGTACCTTCTAAACTATTTGTCCGACTGCATTCTACAAAAGCATCGACTGAATAGAAAAAATTAAATTAGTAGATCTGATTATCGTAAAAGTTGATCTGATTGTTAAAAAAGTCGTAAATTACAAATTCGATTTCTCAGGAACTATTCAACCGATTTCCTTCCGGTTTTTGTAATTTACCATAATCACTGTTAATATTACGTTTTCGATATTCATAAATATTATAAATTGAAGCACTATGAAATCGGGAACTAAATCTGCTTTAATAGAACAAAAAATTGCGAAATCTTTAAATTGATATATTTATAATTTTGATGTGAAAATCTGTTTATGGTTACGAACTCAAAGCAATAGCATAACAATCGTGTGGGGTCTTTGAAGCGAAGCGAGCAGTGACAGAAAACCCTACTGGTTATTATATATAAAAAAGAAATAAAAAACAATCTTCGATTTATCTATTCGTGCATAGATAGCAACAATTTTTAATTCATCGTGTAGAGCAGTGATTCTCAACCACTGTGCTGAGGCACTTTTGTGAGCCGCCAAATTCTTAAAATGTGCCGCCAAATATTAGAAATGATACAATAAAAATTATAATGTTTTTTTTTTATTATGAGTAAAGTTTAAATTAAAGAAAAGTGCATATATATATACTTTTTATAATTTTTCCACTCTTTAACAGCGTGAACATCTTCGATTGTCTTGTCTCTGACAATCTTAAAATAAGCTAGAAGTGTTTAAATTGTCTTTGACACACAATTTTAAAAAATGTTGAAATAAGTTGGAAATTGAATGACTGTTAAAATTATTAATTAACAAAGGAAAGCAAGCTAAATATTAACTTTCAAACGGAAATAAAAGCTAATCATTAAAGTAAGCTATGCAATTAACAAACAAATTAGCAAAGGATAACTAAAAAAACAAATATATAAAAAAACAAATTAACAAAGGATAACTAACAAAAAAAATAAGCAAGCAATTAATAATTAGCAAAAAAACTAGTTAACAAGAAATAACAAAAAAATAACAGTTAATGTAAAAAAACTAACTGTTAATAATTATCGAAAACAAGCTAACAATTAATAACTAGCAAAAAAAACTGTTACTAACTTATAAAAAATTTGTCGAAAGAAATAATTAATCCCTTAATAAACGTGCTTTTGTAGTACATATTATTTTATTTCACAGTCAAAATTATTATCACAAACTATTTAACACAGTGTATAAAAGGTAAGTAAACAACTTTTAATCTAATTTTTTTTCATTGTGTGCCGTCAAATTTCGAAATCGTTGAAAGTGTGCCGCAACAAAAAAAATGGTTGAGAATCACTGGTGTAGAGATACATCAATACGACGATTAATGCTTCTTCAGAATTAATATCTTAGATGTATAGTGATGGTCAAATAACAACCAAAGCAATCGATGCAAGTTACAAGCTTATTGCTTGATATTTTGGCATAGGGTGATCAAAAATTCTTGTTTTCTTTTGTAATTTATTGTTGGTCCCTTAAACCGCCAAACGCTTTAGACTACATGAAATATCGCATGAACCACACACTTCTAAAATTGCAGAATAGTCCTGTAAGTATTTCTTGAGAAATTCAAAAACAATTGAAAGTGTCTCTTCCATTAGTGTAGGGCAGAAATAACTAAATTCTTTAAAAAAGAAATATGTTTCCTTAATAACTATTTTCAACGTTTATAGCAGTTCTTTTTAGTTTTTATTTCGAAGTAAGTCCTAATTCGGCTTATTTTAATCATTTTCAGCATATGTATATGCACTAAAAACAAATTCATTAACACGTTGAGCTCCGCGTCAGCCATCGGTGGCTGACACTGGACTTTCCATTTAGGTCGCGTCAAGCACCGGTGGCTGACACTGAAATTACATTTAGGCTGCGTCAACCACCGGCGGCTGACACTGACCTTTCACATAAGCCGCGAAAAACAGCTGGCTGACAGCGTATAACATGATATAGAACAATAAAATTTATACTCTTTTATGAAATTGCAGAACATTTATTCAAAATTTACTTAATTATTGTGATTCTTGGTTTAATAAATTTAATTTAGTAGATTTTTATCCACCACTATTTTTAAACAATTTGTTGGCATATATAATTCACCACTTTTTTCAGATATGTCATGCTAAACCATTTATAAACTAGCAAAATCTGTCTATATTTGCAAATTTAGTTTGTAGTTATTTACCGTGCGGCCTGACGAGCAAGCCATGTAAAATTAGCGTGGCATTCAACGTGTTAATAGATTAAATGTAGAACAAGGTCTTAAAAATTCAATTGCCGGACATAAAACCTAATTTAATATTATTAATGATAAAACAATGAAAAATCTTTATTCCTATAACGAATTATTTAAAAAAATAGTCTTCGACCAGTTGTAACGTTCATAATTACATTGATAAACTTTATTTATTAAGTCAGGTTTCTGCGGAAAGAAGGTGGAATATTAAACCCAAAAAAAAAAATCGTAAACAGCTGCTTCAGAGTCTGCGATGCGTCTATAATAATAGTTAATATAGTGACCATAGTCTATATTATTGTTATCTTATTTTTAAAAAAGCCTTTTAATTAGTATCTGTATTTGTCAAAGTTTAAATGCATGAAAAATGGAAGATTATATTGAAAATTGATTATCCTTCCTTTACCAATAGAATAAGCCAGCTTTAAAGAAAAATATGTGGAAAATTTCTCAATACAGTTTCTTTTAACAGATTTATTTATAACCCGCGATAAAAATCTGTCCCATCTTAGAAGAGAAAAAGAATTCCAACAAGCTGAAATTTTAATCTTGAAATTCAATAATGCGGGGTTGAACATCGACGTCTGAATCGTAGTTCTAACGTTATTGGAAAGTTTCATAAATAGTTTCATACTCTTAGACTCGTTTGGGTCGTAAAATTAAAATGACTTGTTTTAATATATGGCAATACGATCGAAGCCATGCATTTTACTCTCACAGGAAAGAAATACTTCTTTCATATTAACATTCCTGTATTGAAAACATAAATCTTATTTAATTACTTTCTTCAAAAAAAAAGAAAGACATACCAGGTTAAGAGTTGATACTTATTTAAAATTTATCATAATTGGCCTTTTGAGAAACGACAATACAACATGTTTATTATTAATGTCAAAATTCTTTTCAGACAGGAAGGGTACAGTGAAAAAACAATTCTATGGTGGATAACTTTTGATCTACTAATCGAATTTTTACGTACTAAAGATACGATTTCGATAGTTCGAGAGAATTATTAAAATCCACTAATGTATCCGCTTTATCAAAAGGTCAGTTCAACACTTTATTTGAAAATGGTACAGAATTCGTATTATTGATAAAAACTTCTTTTTGGACAGAAAGGGTTAGTAAAAAAAATTATTTAAAAAAAATGTTTTTTTCAGAAAAAAGAAAAAATTTGTTAAAGTTTAAATAACGTTTGATCTTTAGTAGGGTTCACAGCAATAATGAAAATTTAGTGGTTCATTAGGACCCCCTAGATATTTATTTAGTGGTCCAAAAACAAACTTGAGAAAAAAAAATCGAACTTCACAACTACATAATTCATGCTATGATACACGTCAAAAATTATTTGTTGCTGTTTATAACTTCTTAAAATTTAGCAAGTTCATAACCTCATAATGATTAAAGATAAATATTCATTAAAATTAAGTAAAAAGGAATTAAATTAATATTTATAAATATATTCAACATAGAGATTAAAATGCTGAGACTGGATTAATAGTGTTATAATGAGGAAAACAACGAAATCGGTCAAATAGTTCCCGAGAGATCGAATTTTGAAAATAGTGCAACTTTTTTAAAATTCGATTTCTCAGAAACTATTCGATTGATTTCACTCAAATTTTGTATTTTGCCTTATTTTTCGGATGGAATTATATTGGATACAGGGATAAACGAATTTTATAATTGTGGGCAAAAACTTTTCAATTCGCTTCAAAAGTTCTCGAGGTATAGCGAAATACGCAAAAAGTAAAATTAACATTAAGGGGCCAAACTTCGGAGCTCTCTTCTGACCAAACTATTGTGACCATATTTCCCAGATGGCGACTACACTCTATATTTTGAGGGTCAGAAATCCTAATCCACCGAAAACAAGGTATGTTTGTTCAGCGAAAGTACATTTATGTGTCTGATTTAACTTAAAATATCGTCTGAACTTCTTAATTAGCATATTTGAGGTCACCTTCTCGAGCCTTTAAGATTGAGTTCTAGAACGTGGAGATCCAATCATTAGATCATTCAGGGTGGTCCGTTTTTTTTTTTGTACACTGTAAACAAATCTTTTACACGAATTTTAACAACGTATTTTTGAATGGTAAAATTTGCACAAAACCAGTTAAATTTTAAAAAAATCTTATTTTTGTTAAAATTTTACATCATGAACAATTCGCTTTTTTACTTTCCTTCAACATTTAAGATTCTGACACAACTTATCAATGAAATTTTTCATTGCAAATTGATATATATTCTAATATTTGCTATGTTTTACAATGTCTCTTACAATTTTTTATACAGTAAAATTGCTTTAATTTAATGTTGACAGAACTCAAGTTTATACTTCAAACTCAATAAACTCAGGAAAGAAAGAAAAATTACTCTTAAGGGTTTTCCACAAAATTTCAGATCTAAACTCAATTCTATGATCTCCTCGAAATGTAATGTATCATTAGCAGTATTTTAGTGCTAAATTTTTTTCCTGGAAGCAAACGGAGGATTATGACCCAAGGCAACATGATTTGGTAGTAATTAGGTACTTACACTTCAAGAAGATCACAATACCCGCACATGTGACCCATGACGTCAGCGCCATCTAATCTTTATCAGCAAAATGGCGTATTAAAGTTGAGCTAAGTTTCTCTACATAAGTTAAGTATATAGTGAATAAATTGAAATCTTTGTGAAAAAAATTAGAATATGTCACTAAGGAGAATTAATTTTTGACAAGCTTGACTTACTTGAAATAGAATGGAAAGATTGACAAGCTTGGCTTACTTGAAATAGAATGGAAAGAGCATTTGCTAACGTAAACAATTACAACGTTTCAACAACCAATCAGGATCGAGATATCCACACTTTGTCACTTGCAGGTTACTGCATTACTTATGGTACTACAGTTATAAGTCGAGATTGCAATTTATGGTTGTAGATCAGTGCGGAAACCATCTCTTGGTAGCCTTCGCAAATGAATTTAATAACTTAACACATCAATTAAACATTCCCTTCTGCTGACATATATTGACCAGAGTGTGTAAAGTCTAAAAAGTAGTGTTATGGCTTTATTCCAATTCGTAACTTTTCCTCTTTAAGAAGGAAAGCAAAAAAGTTTTTATTGTCTGATGGTTCCCTTGGCCCTGCACTACTCTTAGAGAGATAATTTCTTTCGGCGTCTTGTTTCTCCAACCATGAAATGATTAGGTAAGACTTTGGAAGAAACAATGCATAAAAATGGTGTAAAAGTTAAGGAACAGATATTTGTTTCTCAGTTACTTAATGTTGAATGCACACGAATGGAACAGTTGCTTCAGAAGGTTGAGATCTTCAAACAAAACATTAATGCAGTCGGGTAAATTGTTGTCTCAACTTTGCAACATCATAATTTTTCCGGTACGCCATGTTTGGTCATGATGGTTGGATACTCTTTAAGAGGTAAGCCAAGTATTTGAATTGTCGCAGCAATTTAGGAAAACACTAATATAATTTGTTTTACAGATGAATTTAATCAAACCAACGATAAATAACGGATTTCACTGCCAATAAGGATAATTTCAAAATATATTTAAAAGAAACAAAGAAACGGGTACCATAAATCTAAAAATAGAAAACTATTATTTAATTAACTAGGGGGCTAAGCGCTCTGTTCACTAACGCTAGCCAACCCCGATTAATAATTGTTGTTTCTTGACAGAAAACAGTTTTTCTACGAAAATTAAAATTATTCACTTAACATATATGTACAAAAAGGAATTTTGTTTTCTTACGCTTGTGTCTCCACTTCCCACTTCCAGATATTATTTTCTATTGGTATTATAAATATTTAAATCTATTGGCGAACAGAAGTAGTTTTTCTAAGTAACCCTTTTTTAAATAACACTTATATTACATTATATAGTTCAAACATATTTGCTGAGTTCACAGCCGCCGTTGAACATTTTTACTTACCTAACGGGCGGATATATTAAATATTATTTTGCTTGCATCTCATTGCGCATGAAGCTGACCGTTAAGTTCTAAATCATTTAACAGATCTCTTTAACTGTAATTTATAACAGTATATTAATGTTATTCGCTCAGGAATAATTATTTTAAAATGGTTATTATGATTAGACCACCTTTCTAAATGACTTTATCTTAAAATGTAAAGCAAAATTACATTATAATACTAATTTTTTTTTAAAAATCAACTCTCTTAGTTTTAAACTCTTGAATTAAAAGTGTAATAATATCAGTGTAGGAAAATAACTTTAAATTAGGGATACAAAAATTTTTATAGGAAAACAATTCGCGATCGCTACGCTTGAATATGCCCTTTAGCGGGTAGCATATTTTCAGGCTTTTATTTATTAAGTTTTGATTTAGTTCTATCTGTATATTTTCAGGCTTTAAGTTTTCATTTAGTTCTATCTGTATATTTTCAGGCTTTTGTTTATTAAGTTTTCATTTAGTTCTATCTGTATATTTTCAGGCTTTTGTTTATTAAGTTTTCATTTAGTTCTATCTGTATATTTTCAGGCTTTTGTTTATTAAGTTTTCATTTAGTTCTATCTGTATATTTTCAGGCTTTTGTTTATTAAGTTTTCATTTAGTTCTATCTGTATATTTTCAGGCTTTTGTTTATTAAGTTTTCATTTAGTTCTATCTGTATATTTTCAGGCTTTTGTTTATTAAGTTTTCATTTAGTTCTATCTGTATATTTTCAGGCTTTTGTTTATTAAGTTTTCATTTAGTTCTATCTGTATATTTTCAGGCTTTTGTTTATTAAGTTTTCATTTAGTTCTATCTGTATATTTTCAGGCTTTTGTTTATTAAGTTTTCATTTAGTTCTATCTGTATATTTTCAGGCTTTTGTTTATTAAGTTTTCATTTAGTTCTATCTGTATATTTTCAGGCTTTTGTTTATTAAGTTTTCATTTAGTTCTATCTGTATATTTTCAGGCTTTTGTTTATTAAGTTTTCATTTAGTTCTATCTGTATATTTTCAGGCTTTTGTTTATTAAGTTTTCATTTAGTTCTATCTGTATATTTTCAGGCTTTTGTTTATTAAGTTTTCATTTAGTTCTATCTGTATATTTTCAGGCTTTTGTTTATTAAGTTTTCATTTAGTTCTATCTGTATATTTTCAGGCTTTTGTTTATTAAGTTTTCATTTAGTTCTATCTGTATATTTTCAGGCTTTTGTTTATTAAGTTTTCATTTAGTTCTATCTGTATATTTTCAGGCTTTTGTTTATTAAGTTTTCATTTAGTTCTATCTGTATATTTTCAGGCTTTTGTTTATTAAGTTTTCATTTAGTTCTATCTGTATATTTTCAGGCTTTTGTTTATTAAGTTTTCATTTAGTTCTATCTGTATATTTTCAGGCTTTTGTTTATTAAGTTTTCATTTAGTTCTATCTGTATATTTTCAGGCTTTTGTTTATTAAGTTTTCATTTAGTTCTATCTGTATATTTTCAGGCTTTTGTTTATTAAGTTTTCATTTAGTTCTATCTGTATATTTTCAGGCTTTTGTTTATTAAGTTTTCATTTAGTTCTATCTGTATATTTTCAGGCTTTTGTTTATTAAGTTTTCATTTAGTTCTATCTGTATATTTTCAGGCTTTTGTTTATTAAGTTTTCATTTAGTTCTATCTGTATATTTTCAGGCTTTTGTTTATTAAGTTTTCATTTAGTTCTATCTGTATATTTTCAGGCTTTTGTTTATTAAGTTTTCATTTAGTTCTATCTNCAGATCACCGAAGTCAAGCATCACTGGCAGCGGTCAGTGTGCGGGTGGGTGACCACTTGGATCAGTCTGCGTAGGGACCGAGGGTGTGCGGTCTTGGTCCTCGTTAAACTGTTAAGTGCTCGACTTCGCGTGCAGGTCGTCGGGCTACCGAAGCGGGAGTGCCATCCCCTCTGCAGAGGATCAAAATTGTGATGGCATGTCTTCGGATGGTCCTCAGGGATGTTTCCCAGATCATCGCCAATAGCCCATTGTGCAGCTCTAGTGCGACGCAAAATGAACTACAAGAACAAAAACTTTTATTAATTTTATGCCGAGACAACCCAAACAATATGGAAATGAATGAGGAAAAACTGGATCCTACCACGTGATTTTCCAGCCAATTAAAATGCACGGACAACAATGGAAAACTACGACACCATTATTAAATTTTTATATATAGTAAGATACAATACCTCTGCGAATTTTACAGATGGCATAAAAAAGAAAAACAAATAAAATTTTAATTATTAAATACGATATTATTATAAGTATCGATAAATTTTATTTGGGTAACAAAAATATTGAACAATGTAAAAATAGTGCAAATAATATAAATTCGAAAAATTTCGTGCTATATTATTAGATATCGATATTTTTTGATGTTACATAGCGATATTAAAATTCAACATCTCGGTAAAGCAGATGCCAACATGTGGTCACAACACGTTTGCATGGAATTATCATTGGATAAACGAATGTCCTAATTGTGTGCAATTTTTTTTTATTTGCTTCAAATATTCTTGAGATAATGGTAAAATTATCATTAAGGGGTCAAAACTTTGCACTCTTACCCAACTATTGGGACCAAATTCCCAAGATTACGGCTATCCCCCATATTTTGAGGGTCAGAAATCCAAAAATTAATTAAAATATTCTTGGGATATGGTAAAATTAGCATTAAAGAGGAAAAAAAAAAGAAGAAAATCCACCAGGCGACGGTCCCTAGAGCCCGACCTTTGACTGCACAATGACTTTTTCATTACTAATCTACAAAAGGTAAGTTGAAATTCACAAAATAATCAAAATGTCAAAAAAATAACAATAATCTTAAAGTACAAATTGATTAGAACATATCATAAATAGCATTAAAATACGAAGGAATATTTCTAAAATTAAAATACAGACTTAATTTATCTCGATGGACCTCGGCGATTTGATCATCCTAAAGTTCCAAGAGTTCAGAAGGCAAGATCCATTCATTTTTCATCAAGTCCTTCTTGTACTCCTTTTTTCCATTTACAAGGATGCCATAAGCGACTAAAAATGTAAAAAGTGGTAAAAACTTAATTCACTTTAGTTTATTTACGTTTCAAATTATTCTGATTTAAAATTAAAAAATTCATTGATGGCATTCAGTATAAGAACCGAGTTAAAGAAACATCATATAAACATCTTCAAGGAGAAATTCAACGCTATATTTTATGAAAACGCATACTGTTGCACTATCTCACACATCTATCACATTGATCTTATAGATGACATCACCATATATAATCCCATTACAACATTCTTCCAGAGGTGTTACAGGCGTAGACCTTTCCCCTAAACTATCACTCCAGCAATTTAATCTTAAATAAACACTCACAGTTTAAACACGGCAATTCATAGGTACCACGGTATGCGAAGAACCCAAATGGGTCGCAGCCGTGGGGGCGATTAATTGGTAACTATAGTGTGATGAGCAACCCAGAAACGAGTGGTATTACCAGGACGCCTGGGTTATTACTATAATAGAGTCACAGACAAGGTAGTTGCCGGACTATTTATAGCTTATATAACCATTCCTTTGTCGTTGCACATTTTTGTCAATCTCGCGTAAATATGTAAGTAGTTGCATATATTTTCTCTTCTATTATTTATTAGTTACTTCTATTACTACTTACTACTACTGTACTTCTACATTAGTACTATTATTTTTTACATTGTTACACCTGTGTAAATGTTAATATTATTCTGACCCCTGTAAATATTATTACATTCTAATCTAGTTTAATCTCAATTATGTTTAAATTTCCTATCGATTTCATCATATGTTCAACCGACTGGTTTCCCAGTCATGACTTTTACCATTTGGAGCTTGCCCCCCCTCCAATTCTACTCCCACTCCACACATTCCCCCATTATGTGTCTCAAAAATTCGACGAATTAGTTAATGACGTTTCGCGGTAGCACACTGAGATTTGAGCTATGTTCTAATGTTCTTTTCAATAGTGAACAACAAAAAACATTTTTAAAAAAAAGTTGCTAATTTTAATGTATTTTAATAAAAATTTTAATTTTATTAGTCAGCACTTTTTGCATTTTTAGTCGCCCGTTGCAACCCAGCATTTAGTATGACTTTGAGCCAGGTCTTATACTTCGCCGCTATGTTGATGCGTCTTGGGAATTAAACCTCTCTAGTATCATCAAATAAAGGGCAATTACTGATAAGATGGAAGTAGTCCTCTTTTGTATTACAGGCAAGGCAATTCTCGGGTTTTCCAAAAAAACTATGCTGATAATCATTTCGGCTGCCGTGATTGTACTCAGCTGGAATAAGAAAGTTTGAATCCAAACGAAGAAGGCTCACTTGTCGGAAGAACTGGTAAAGAAATCGTCCTTTAGGTTCGTTTGCAAGACCATTATTGTTTCATCATCTTTCCCACAGAGTTAGTGCTTTCATTTTAAGTTTATTTTACGATTGGAGTTTTGTTTTCTTATAAATGGTAGTAATGCTTTCTGTTGCTTTATTTACCTGATCGTTTCCTTTTATGTCTACGTGTGCCTTAATCCAGTGCATAAAGGTATTTTGACTATAGATTTTTTTTTAATTTCAATTACGAAGTCATTTTTATTGTTTGGGTGAACCAGCACTAGGAGAGAAAATCTAGAATATGTTTATCGATTCCAGTCATAATAATATAAATAAAAATACTGAAGGTCAATTCTATTTTATTTTATTTTATAACGGTCGCTGAACAGCTGACCCAACTCTTAGGATTTACGACTACTAGTGTTCAACTCCGTAGTCTTGAAACTTTGTACCCAATCCAGAAGACAAGGGAACTCCTGGATCAAGTATTGGAAGAAATTTGCCTTCGTGGAGGACTTTTTTATGGAACTAATCCATATTTGCGTTACATGGAGAGGAAAATGACGATATCCTCCTATGATTAGCCTGACAAAAAGGGGACTCTAACGCATAATCTGTCTACCACTGAGGATATTTTACGTCAGCACTGTGGTTGGTGAGAGTCGGGTGCGGAATACGAATCGACCAGCCATCACTGGGATTCGAACCTAATTTACCTCTTTGGGAGACGAACGCTCTATTCTCCAAGCAATCACTTCTCTTTCGTGGACAATTATGGCGCTTGAGTGTTCGTCACTGACTCCAACGAGAACGAACAAAGAGGGACAAGAATTAGAGCACAACTCGGAAAAAAAAGAAGCCGCCAAAACAGAGAAAAGACGATAAAGAAAATGCGACGTTTTCATTTTTCAGCATCGCGCTTTCAAAACTATAAGAAAAAGCTGTTTACGGGTATTCGAATATGAGTAGGCGTTCGCTTTACGAACGACGGCCAGCCATAAAGTTCCCATTTCTTTTGTTTCCCGAATTCGGGAAATAAAGAGAGAAAACGGAACACAAAAAATTCCAGGAAACTACCGTTCTGGAGAACAATTTGAGTTGAGCGTCGCGCATCGTGTGTTGCGAAAAGTCTTTAACTTTGGCGATGCTACAGACATCCACAGAATATGAAATAGAAATGGTTGCTTACTTTTCTTTCCTGAAAATTGCTTGCATTTCTTCTTCTTTTTTTCCCCCTCTATTCTATGATTCTAGACATAAGTGTTCTTTCGACATTATTTAAATTGTCTGTTTTTCAAATTTGAAAAAAAAATTTAAAACTTTTCACTTGTAATACGATTTGCTTTTTTTTATTGCCTTATAACTGTTCAAATTTTCATAGACCGATGATATTTTTTTCTGTTATTATCAAAAATATACAAATAAAGTTGTAAAATTTTATTCTGAATTAAGAAATAATGATGATAAATTTTATGCAAATCAACTAGTGAAAATCAACTAAATTATAATAGTTTGGTAAGTATTTGCGTATTGGTTCAATTAAAATTGTGTAGAATATTTTTTAAAACGGAAAATATTTTCTACTTTGTGCTTGAAGTTACTTTTTCTCTCCAGTTGTACGTTTCTGTAAGAAGTTTGAATATACTGGAGTAGGAAGAAAAAGATTTGCCGAAACCATGGTAACGGAGAGGGAAAATGTGTGGAGACTGGGGAAATCGTATTAACTTGAGACGCTTATTCTATTTTAAAAGAGTATAGTCATCATCTATGCATAATCATTACGCACTGGAAAAATTTTAATAGTATACTCAGCATAAAAGGAAAAAAAGGGAACATCTGGTCATTTAGAACTGCGATACCCAAACAATATCCCGTGGAGCCTTAGGGCTCCGTGAGAGGTTAAAAGAGGTTTAGACAGGGGGAAGTTTTTACACTCATTAATGGGTTTTGAAACATATAATTAAAGCTAGATTCAATCCATAACGTTTTTATTTCGTAAAGCATTTATAAAATTTACATTAGTATTTACCATCTGGCTTTTCAAATTAAAATGACGTAACAAATTTCTTCAATAAAGAAATATGTTTCTCTGATATCCATATTCAAAGTTAAAAAAAAGTTTTTTTTCATTTCAGCAAAAAGTGTACTATGACTCATTATATTCATTTTCTACTTATGCATGATGAAACTCCAAGTTTGTGAGTTCGACTACTGGAAGTTACTTATCAAGTATAAAATGATGAAAAAATTTTATTCATTTTATTTTTTAAAAATATTTAATAATCTTATTGGTTATAGCTTCCACTATTGTCTTTATATGATATAAGATTTACGCTGGTTGCAACTTGAATATTTTAGCAATTGAAAGTGACAAATGTTTTTTGCAATAAAAAAAACTAACAAAACTAATAAAACCAAACCTGGTCAAAATTTTTACTCGTTATAAGACCAATACATGGGAAGACAAAAATGGGCACAACCTGAGCCCTAAATAAGAAAACTGGTCACTTGTCCATCACAGCAGCTGACCGTCAATCAGAGAAAAACATATCTAATACGATGTATGATCGCTTCTAACAGCTAAAAACTATCGCATCGCAGCTTCATACTGTTTACCAAGGTCTTTATCAATCGAAGAGGCAACCTCACCCACTCTTGCACCAAGGCACTCTTGAGTTTAAAGAGGGTCATTGGTACTGGTCTTCAAACTGCAATAGAGCGTCCAAGGGCGTTCCGTACGTGTTCGATGGGATTAAGGTCAGGGGACCATCGCATACCACTCCAATCGTTCTCTGATTTGAGGTTTTCGTCTACACACTGAGCTTTGTGTGGACGGGTATTATCGTTCATAAAGATGAATTTTGGTTCGTATGTCCATTGTGAAGAAGTCTCAAATAGGGTGTGAAGATCTCGATTCTGCACCTCTCACTGGTCAGAGTAACTCTATCGAACACTAGAAGGTCGGCATGCCTGTCTGCCATGGTATCTTCCCAGAACATAAGACCAACACGATCATAGTCGTACTTTACGATAATGTTAGAGGGTAGGTGACATCTCCAGACGAGAACACGTCTACAGTCACTGTTCAGACTGAATCACGACAATCATTGAAGAGAATCCACCTTCAATCATTCTCTTCCATAGCCGTTGTTGAACAGCCGACCTAATTTTCGTGTTTATGACTACTAATGTTCAACTACTAATTATGACTACCAATGTTAATGCTAGCCTTGTAATTTTGAACCTAATCCAGGAAACAAAGGAACTCCTGGATCAGGTATTGGGAGAAATTTGTCCTCGTGGAAGACTTTTTGATGGAACTAACCCGCATTTGCTTTAAATTTAATGGCAGACCACGAGAGCCTCCCATGGTTAGTCTGACTGCAAGGTGACTCTAACCCATGATCCGACTACCACTGAAGATATTTCACGTCATCACTGTGGCCGGTGCAAGCCGGATGCGGAATTCATATCGACCAGTCATTGCTGGAATTCGAACCTGGTTCACCTCATTGAAAGGCAAGCACTCAATCCCCTGAGCCATGTATCCTCGGCACTATGCTAGACCGTCTTCTTTGTGGTTCACAGTCAAAGGGATGCAGTGCACCTGGCATACAAGCCACCTGTTCTGAGCGACTGTTTTCTGTAAAATGGATGTTCCTGTTGCATGATACAGGTTGCTAGACAGTTGTGTCGCTGTCGTAGACCTATCCCTTTTGACCGGAAGACTCAATTAACAGTCTTGAGCTGGCGTTTTTTGCCCTTTTACGGCCATGTCCAGATCAGCAAATCTCTGTTTCCGTCTTTGTGAATTGTTTCAACAGAGTGGACAAGACATTTCGTGAAGCCCCGATTTCCCTAGAACAGGTAGCCTGTGATTGGGCCACTTTAAGTTTTTCAAAACCGCCATTTTATGGCATCGTATAGACGATCACGACTGGCCATACTATCGATGGATAAACAAAGAAATGAAAAAAACAAAGGTTAATCTAAGCTACGATGTTTCAAAACTTCCACTACAATCTTCGGCGACCTAATGAGGTACCTCGACTCAAACGCGATTACGGCGCCACTGCCTAACGACGTCACAGGCCAATGCACAACAGAGTTGTCCACGAAGAGCTTAGCATCTGATACCTTATTTGAGTGTCGGTGTAACTTATTTTGTTATTTTAAAAAAAAAGTTTATCTTTTTAATTGTTTTCATCAATGTATATAGTCGAACATAAATAAAACATACATACCCCACAGTCGACCACGGACTGCCTCACAATAGCAGCCATAGTGGTTGATCACCACACACGCCTCACCACTGACCCTGCTGCCAGTCCCTGGGGACAGGCAGTGAGTCCGGAGCTACCCGTGATGGCCATTTATGCTAAATGTTAAAAAAATAATAATAAAAAAAAAAACTGTGACGTGACTAGCTATTTTATATTGTACTATTATTGTCGATGTCCATCTTTTGAGTCTGTAATGTAACGCTGCTAGTCAATCAATGTAAAATAACTAATTAGCATCTGATGTGATAATTTTAACAGTAGGCTATCCAAGATCTAGGTGTCGGCTCAAATTAGACACATAACTTTTCTCAAACACTAACTGCAGCACTCTGCGACTTTCTCAAGGGGCAAACTAAACAATATGGACCTAATTAGGCTAAATAACTAAAACACCAACATTGGGTACGCAATCAATTAGCGCTAACATAAGTATCTAATCGTGTTCTAAGGCAGTAAGCCAAATTAGACAAGTTTGTTTCTCATGTTACTAATTTTTCAAATTCAATAGTTTACAGGCGATGAACAACACCATGATGGAACCACTAGAAGATATTGGTAAACACCAAACCCATTATCTAACCAAAGTAACGATGGTTTGACAGATTAACATCCAATTATGACAAATGATTTCCATTTACTGCCATAATCAACAATATAGTCAACTAATACTCCCCTTGTAGCAGGTCCACAGGTGCGGTGCAACAATAATTCTGATAAATTGTCGCTACTAGGCTGGGATAGCCTGGTCGGTGGGGTGCCGGGCCTATGTCCAAGAGTTCGTGGGTTCGGGCCCCGCCGGTCGAAGACTCCCCGTGTAGTAAATGGTGACTGATGCAAGTTAAATCTGTCGAGTCTCAAAGTCCTCGATGTTCCCATAACAAATCAACACCTCTGGGGGTACTGATCCAGGAGTTTCCTTGTCTTCTGGATTGGTTCAAAATTACAAGGCTATTGCGTTGAGCATTAGCAGTCGTAAACCCAAAAATTGGGTCGGCTGTTCAACGGCTGTCATAAAATAAAATAACATGTATACAGTCGGGGTTCAGTCGAATCAAGTTAGGTTGGGGCCGTGTGGCTCAGGGGATAGAGCGTTCACCTTCCACTCAGGTGAACAAAGTTCGAATCCCAGCAATGTCAGGTCGATTAGAATTCCGCACCAGACTCGCAACGACCGCAGTGCTGGCATAAAATATCCTCAGCGGTAGACGGATCACAGTTTAGAGTCCCCTACCGTCAGGCTAACCGTTGGAGATTTTCCTCTCCGTGTGACGCAAATGAGAATTTTTTTTTCTCAAAAAGACCTCCACGAGGGCAAATTTCTCCCTATATTTGATTCAGGAGTTCCTTTGTCTTTTGGATTGGGTCCAAAATCACAAGGATACGGTGTTGAACATTAGTAGTCATAAACCCAAAATTGGGTTGGCCGTTCAACGACAATTATAAAGTAAACTCACGTTCGATTATTGAGGGTTCCCTAGCCGAAAAAAGTTGGGAACCTTTGATCTAAACTGTTTAATAAACACCTTGATTTAAGTTAATGACTGTCAAATTAATGGACAGAACAGTCCTATTCAGGAGGTTATCAACTCTTGAGGTAAAGTATTAAATGATGTTTTTCATGATTTTTCTAGGAGTAACTATTTTTTTCTTTGTTTGAGTTTATCCTAACATTTTTGAAATATTCAAAATTGAAATTTAAAGTTGTAGTTCTCATAGGAATATGATGCCAACTTTTGTGAATAAAAGCATCGAATTTTTTTGATATAATTACTTAGTTGTCGCACAAATGAACTGAAATATTCTAAATTAAATCAATTGCGTTAAACCAAATAATTAATGCTAAAAAACATTACATGTAAAAAAGTCATTAGTCGACTGATTAAAAAAAACTATCTCAAATTAAATTTCGAAAAATAATAATAAATATATTTTGAATGAAGTTTCTGAAATATCTTTTAAGGTAAGAAAAAAAGATTTAAATCAACTAATGAAGAAATAAAAAGAATATAAATATTGCTCCCCATTTAAACCATTACATTCCAACCACGCATTTAATTTTTGTCGCAAAAAAAAAAGAAAATTAAGTTTGATGCTTAGCGGAAAAACTAATTAAAAAATCATATTTTATAATGGCACTAAACTAAATGTAGCGTTAAACACATGAGAATTTTTTTTTGCCGTTGATGGATTTTAAATCCTGATCGTAGAAAAAATGCTTTACTTTTTGCGGTAAAGAGTGTTTTTGCTTTCATTTTAATCAAATTATTCTAAATTAAAATATATTTATTTGAAAGGAAAGCAAGGGTATGTTAGTTCTACAGTTTTCAAATTTTAATGTTGTAGTTTTTGTCAAATTAAATAAATTTATGTTACTTTATTGTCATCCATATTTTCGTGAAATTATACACGATCATAGTCGTAC
>NC_092211.1:86091359-86100444 GCF_043381705.1 Parasteatoda tepidariorum
ATGTGACATTGGCAAGTTAGATATAAAACCTCTTCAGAGACAACCTAATTTTCAAACTGTTGAAATTTTTACTAATTCTTACATAAATATTAATCCTGTTTATCTGTTACATTCTGTTTATCATTTACATATTAATAAAACATTTTTTAAATGAAGACTTTCTTCCACTAAACTTTTTGTCATTCCGTCACGGTCATTCCGTCACAGCAAATGGATGTTAATAACTGCTAGCCAACCTGAGGTTAATTTTCCAAATTCATATTTTATATTGCTTACACATTATACTAAAAGTACAAAATAGTTCAGAAAAATGATAGCTGCAAAATTCGCAGAAACTACCAGTTCTAAGCGGCATGCCAAAAGCTTGGTTGCCAAAATGTCATTCCGTCACGCAAATAAAAAGTTCGTAAAATTAGAAGTAAAAAAGATAGAAAATCCTGCTTTTTTAGTTTATGAAGCGCATTATGCCAATAATAATGATATGCATGAGAAAAATTTTTTTCATCTGAAATTAGATACATAGAAACTTCAATTAATTGTTATTTTGCAAGTCAAAATGTCATTCTGTCACATATGGAATTGACCAGTATATTTACTTACCAAAAAGTTAAACAGCGTCTTCTTCAGAAATACAGCTGTTAAATAAATGTTGTTTTAATTCTTCTTAATTCAAAATATTAAATGACATATTCTCTAGAAAAAAATTTAACGCAAAATAAAAGCGAAGACATAATCAATTTAGATCGCAGAACAAAACAATTTTATTTAGATTTATTATCGTTTGCTTTTTAAAATAAAACGATGGAAATTCCATCTTATAGCTTGCACATAATTAAATAACAATTAACTCACTCAAGTTTGAGCGAAAACCATTCAAGTATCGCTTAAATATATACCATTCAAGTTCGATTGAACGCAAAGCAAGAATTTCGCTATAATATAGGTGTATTTCACTCAAGTTGAGTTAAAAAAGTTTCACTCTTTTCCGAGTAGGGGAAAGTAGGCTTTTTTGAGTAGGGGAAGTTCAAAATGAAGATAAAACAAAGGAAAATTACAGACATATGAATAAGGGGGGGAAAAGAAAAATAATAATAAAAATAAAAGTAACGAAAAACTGGAGGGGAAAAAATAAAATAAAAATAATAAAAAAAATCCGAAAAAAAAGGATAAAATTTTTTTAAAAATCCGGAAAATAAAAGATATAATCTTTTCATCAGTCCATACGATCATATCCGGAAAAAAGAGTGCTTTCTAATATTGTAAAGATTATATATATATATAGATAATAGAGGCAGTTGTACGTTTCGAGGAGTCGTCAAACAGCACAGGATTTTAAAAAAGAGCAGATTAATTTTTATTTACTCTTCATAATGAGAGAATGAATATCCAAGTGACACAAAATCGTTGTGCTCTTCTATAAAAGTTAGGCTGAATTTTGCAAAACAAACACGTAAAATGTTTCATTTTAGGGAATGAGAGAAATATTAGTAATTGTCTATTAAATTGGGCTAGGGAAATTTAGCTTTCTCACTAGTTAGCAAAAGAAAAAATGTCAAAATGCTAGTTAATGCTTACTTGAACTAAAAATAAATTAAAAGACAGGGTGTGAATTTTAAAGAGTGAGAAAGAGCGTTTCGTTTTGAATAATAAATTAAGAATAGGATATTATATTATATTAGTTATTTTTAATTAGAAGTTCCGTTTAATTAGGGAAAATATATGTGTATACTATGCATTATTTGAAAAATAATATTAATATATAAATGATTGAAAAGTTCGAAAACAGAATCTTTTAAAAATGATAATTAAAAATCTTTTGAAATCAGGAAGAAAAAAATTGGTACAAAACACAATATTGTTTTTCAGTTATGATTTTTTTTTACTTAGTTAGCACATTATTATCTAAAAGTTTTTTGAAAAATTTCTTATTAATGGAATTTATTATATTTCGTTATTCAATTAACTAATGATCCAAATACTTTTTACGGTGTTGTAAATTTAATAACAAAATATAAGTTATAAAAATAGGTCTGATAATTCTATGACAATGATTAAACAAACAAAAAAAAATGACTATTTTTCAAAATATTACTAACTTTTTTAAATTGCAAATTGAAGTTCTGTCATATTCAGAAACTTTTTAAGTTTTTAGTTCCATCTTATCCAATATTTTTTAGTTTTCGATAATGTTTTGTTTCCCTATTTTAATTATAAATTTGTACAGACGTACATAAATTTTAGAAATATTTTTCAGAAGATTTTTTAAAAATATATATTAAATCTTCGGGAAAATAATTTTTTTCCTAGTATGAAGTAAAATTCAATTTTTTCAATACAAAAACTGAACTTGAAAAATTGATCAGCCTCCTATCCTTTATTCTCTTTGATGATTTTTTTGACATCTTTCTTGTAACTATATGATTCCATACTCATAGAACGTTTGGTGCTTATCAGCAAAAAAATCAACCAAGATTTTTATTTTATTACCGTCGTTGAACAGGTGACCAAATTTTTTGGATTTACGACTACTAATGTTAACTCCGTAGCCTTGTAATTTTGAACCCGACCCAGAAGACAAGGAAACTCATGGATCATGTATTGGGAGAAATTGCATTCCTGGACGTTTTGATGGAATTAACCCATATTGAGAACCTCCCTAGGTTAGTCTGACATTAAGGGGACTGTTACCCATGATCCGTCTACCACTGAGGATATTTCACGTCAGCACTGTGGTCGGTGCAAACCGGATGCGGAATTCGTACCGACCAGCCGTTGCTGGGATTCAAGCCGGGTTCACTTCAGCAAGTGCGATTTGAGGTAATCATTATTACTGAAATTTAAACCATTTAAAATACTTTGCAAACTTCGTAAATGATAATTTGATGATGCAAGGTCCGTGCTATATAGGGGGGGGGGGGGNGTTGAACAGCCGACCCAATTTTTGGGGTTTACGACTACTAATGTTAACTCCGTAGCCTTGTAATTTTGAACCCGATCCAGAAGACAAGGAAACTCATGGATCATGTATTGGAAGAAATTGCCTTCCTGGAGTACGTTTTGATGGAACTAACCCATATTGTGAACCTCCCTAGGTTAGTCTGACATTAAGGGGACTGTTACCCATGAGTCGTCTACCACTGAGGATATTTCACGTCAGCACTGTGGTCGGTGCAAACCGGATGCGGAATTCGTACCGACCAGCCGTTGCTGGGATTCAAACCGGGTTCACTTCAGCAAGTGCGATTTGAGGTAATCATTATTACTGAAATTTATACCATTTAAAATGCTTCGCAAACTTCGTAATAAATGATAATTTGATGATGCAAGGTCGGTGCTATATAGGGGGGGCGTGCGACATGTCTTCCCAACTAAACTCCAATAACTTCCTAAAAGTTTAAAGATGTGTCAGGATTCGTATTGCAGTGGTTGAGCACGATTAATTTGCGATTTATGATCCTTTGTGTGTACCCAATCTTCCATCATCGGATTATCACTTATTTCGAAGTTTACAAAACTTTTTAAATGTTATAAATTTCAAGAATAACGATGACCTCAAATCTCACGTAGTTGATTTTTTAATGTTATTAGTTTTTTTTTTTTTTTTTTTTTTTTTTTTTTTTNTTTTTTTTGCTGATAAGCACCAAAAGTTTTATGAGTGCGGAATCATGAAATGACCAAAAAGATGGGAATAGGTTGTTGACCAAAATGGAAGATATTTGACTGATCCTTAACAATAATTTTTCCTTGGCCCCAGTTGGTCTCAAAATTGGTTCAATATGGGTCCTATAAGCACCCATATTGAGCCAATATTTTTTAATATTGAGCAATAGCAATTCGATATTGGTTGAGAAGTGGCTGTATGTATAAAATATTGGGACAATTCTTCATAGGGCCGATATTGACTGAACAATGGTTATAAAATATTAGGTTAATCTAACAATTCTATATAGTGCCAGTATTGGTTGAGAAGTGGCTGCAAAATATCGGGTGAAATGGACAATTCTATTTTGGGCCGATATTGGCTGAATAATGGATACAAAATATTAGGTTAAACTGACAATTCTCTATAGTGCCATTATTGTTTCAGAAGTGACTGTAAAATATCAGGCAAAATGGACAATTCTATTTTGGGCCGATATTGGCAGAAAAATGGATAGAAAATATTAGATTAATCTAACATTTCTATATAGTGTCAATACCGGAAAAATACTTGCACTTTTTACCCTTATTGAGTCAAGATTAATGAATATTGATCCATTGAAGACCCAAGTTCTTTTGCTTCTAGGGATCAAAATTCAATTTTTGCGCAAGAAAAAAAATTTAAATAAATAAAAACATACAGTTTTATTTCACATTAATGAAAAAAAAATTAAGCAATGAACAATCAAATTAAAAACTGCTTATGTCAGTCCTTCATTTGTTCAATAAATCCTACATACTAAATTTTTTGTTCAAAGCTACGTATAGTCTTATATAGCTTTATAGTTTTCCTTAAAATTTCAATGGTTGGCAAAATAGTTCATGAACAGATTAAAAACTATGGACTAATATGAATTAATTCAGTGTTTCACAACCTAGGAGTAGCGAAATTGAACTTAACGTATACATTTTATCAGACTCAAAACATAAACATGCATTTTAAAGAAATTACAGTACGATTTTTTATTGGATTTACTGATAAAATTTTGTTTTGTCATTATCTGTTTTATGAATTTGATGGTCGAGTTTGTTTCTGTAGTTTCAGGAAAATATTTTCCTGTTGTAGCATATGTATGATGTATGAATATTTCAATAAATTAAAAGAATTTTGTCCACTACTACAGGATAATAAATTAAATAGATATTATAAGGTTAAATAAACTATTACGCTTCAGTTCTGGTTAAAATTTTTGAAAATTTCTATTTATTTAAAAAAAATTGCTACAGAAAAGAGTTCTTCAGAGAAATTTCAAATGTCGGACAGTATGGAAATTTTATCCTAGAAAATATTTAAGCAAAGATACACATTTGTTTTAACACTTTATTTAATAATGCATATTGTTGCTAAAAGTTTTTGTTTAAACAGCTTTTGAATAAATTCTGATCTACAAACTTTTTACATGCTACGAAAAAAAAATCTGCCACACACACAGATTGATGATACAGAGGAGCATACAAGATATTCCTTCGAACTCCAAAAATTCAGTCTAAAAAGTTTTTCGTCCGCATTAAAGAATAATAAAAACTTTTTGGCGACGGGGCGTCACTTGGGGCGACAACCACGGGGAAATCAAGTCAAGGAGGAACAATTCCTAAAATCAACTTTCAAAATATTCTCTTCACTATTGAATAGGGAAAGACTTGGCGAGAAATATGGAACATTGTCACTTCAGTTGGAAAGAATGTCTCATTGCTTATGCCGCGAAGAGAAAGAATTTAAATAACATTTTCAGAAACAGTGAACCCGTTTTGAAGGTGGAATTTGCGAACGGCGCCGGAAAAAAACTGTATGGACGGGAGTACATTTTCAAAATAAGACGGTTTATGTCAAGAAGTTGAAGCACGATTTTGGCGGAGTATGAGTGCTTTTCAATCTCACGGAGTTATCGCCAAGATAAAGAATTGGACGTTCTGAAAAAGGAAAGAAAATATCCCCTCTCACCGCTTTGGCTATAAAAAAAACTTATTTTTTTCTGTATATTTTTTAAGAGTATATGTTGATATTGGTGACAATACAATAAAATTTTGTTTTTGAATACCGAAGAAATTAGGATGGGTAAGCCTACTTTGAAATATTGTCATCGAGGTAAGTTTGAGTTAGAAAAGAAATTGAAGTGAAAATGTTTCTTCAGTTATCGAAGACGACGATTCTAAATTCTTTTTCAGTTATGGAATCCTGAAGAGGTGTCGATCCTCTTTTAACAGAATCCAGATTTCAAGGGGAAAATATTAGCAATTTTTTCAATGCGCGGAATGATTTTTATCGTTTTATGAAGAATAGTTTTAAAAATAGATTTTATCAGATAGTTGAATTGGCAGATCAAGCTCGGGATCTATTCTAGTTCCGAGTTTGTTTTTTGATATATACGTAAGCTGAAAATGAATAAAATGAGCTTAATTATTGCTATTTCGTTAAAGCGAAGAAAAGAAAAAAACAGTTATCGGCGTTAAAAATCAGAGAGACGGATTTGTGCGCTGTTGAATTTATTTATATTTTGAATTGAAAAATTACTTGGAAAATATGAATGCAATTTTTTTAACAATTTATATTCCTTTGCATAATTCATTTTACTAGGAGGCTTCGCCCCCTGCTCGCTGGTGCTCACCAACCCCCGGAACTGCTTTCACAGTTCAGTTCGGATTGCTTCGCAATCCAATGCTCGCTTTGCTCGCTCATTGGATACGTTCTTAACGTCTAGTTTTTGNTATATATATTTAAAATATTTGCTATTTCTTTTCCTCAACAATAATCGATTATTGTATGGACGTAAACATAATCATAAGTTTGAAAACAAATTCCTAAATTTTGGAATCTTCCTGAGTCTTTCCAGGTACAAAACACCTTTTGTGAGCCACTGATCTAAGACTAATAAATCTAAAGTACTATTTATTTAGCCTGTAAACTATTTGCATTTTAATGAAGTTTCATTTTTCATTCTTATTTTACCCATTACTGGCTAATATCCCATTGGGTGGATATTTTAATGTTTTAGCTACCACTTAGGTAAAAAGTCATATTTGTAACGAATTCAAGTTATTTATAAACTATACCACGGAGATGCACCTTTGGTTGCCATAACCCTCTAGAATTGGTTTTGTAATCTTTGATCGCTTATTGGATACTCATAGTCTTCGTGTAAATGGTGGTATTTTTTTTTCAAATTTAAAAAAAAAGAACTTGTAACGTCATGTGAAATCTTTTATTTGCATGCATTTGCGTACTTTTCCGATTTAGTGAGTCATAAAAAGCCTAATACTATATAATATCTTTGTCAGTACATATATTAGATATTTATTTCCACTAGTGCGCTATAGTACATAATAAGAGGAATTAATTATTACATAAATACCAAACTGGGCAAAAGGGTTTGTGATTTGCTTATTTTCGATGAAAAGGGGGAAGAGGGTGTTTGAGCGATATTTACGTAAGACATTAATATCCTCTTATTTTCGAAATACTTTTACGAAGTAAAAAACACTTAGAAAAATTTCCCATATCAAATAAAAGTGGAATGCAAGGAAAGAAACATTTGAAGAAAAAAGTTTAGGAAGTGAAAAAAAGTTTCAGAGGATTTCAAGAATTTTGAATGCAAAAGGAATACATAAGAGATTCCTAAAGACTATTCTACTCAAAGCTCTATGAAATGAATTAAAATATGTTTTAAGCAAAATTACATCTTTTATTTGAATTAAATCCTAAAACTAGAATACTGCATTTAATTAAGTAAAAAAAAAACTAAGTTACGTAAGCATGGGAGGGGCTTACTATTTGCTTATTTTTACTGACAGGGGGAAAAGGGGCGTTCATAATCACCAAAATTTTTCTTACGTAATATTTAAACTGTCCCATACCACAATATATTTAGCATCACTGGCGTCCATAATAGTTTTTCAAACTATTTAGGACTCCCGAAACGGAAAGGTATTAACAAGTCTCTAGCAAAATGTAAAAAACAAAACAAAGAAGAATGGTAGGAAATTAAAAAAATTATTGAAGCAAAAATTTCGATTTAAATTCAATTAAATTTTCACTCATTAAGCAACGTTATGAATGTCTGTCAGTTGTTATAAAAGCTATATAACTATCAAATTTATTCTTCCTCCAATAATTTTATTTTTTTGATATGAAGTTAAAACCACCATTTAGATTTAGAAATAACCCGCTCTTACTTAGAATTCAGATAGAAAAATGTCTAGCTGTTTTAAATTTCAGTTTCTCTCTGGACAAAATATTATTCGAATTTTATCCCATGCTGATATGCAATACAATATTTCAATACAGTTTCAGATCTTCTCAGTTCCTTGCTTTTTAAATAATCGTATTAGATGTTTTGCATTTAAAAAAATTTTGAGACAATTTGTCAACTATTATTTAAATTTATCTAGAATATGTGTGAACGAAAAGAAAAATAAGTATTGTTTTTTTTTTAATATAAGCTTACTACTTATGAAAAAATACGATTGCCCAACAGAAATACTTCAGTAAATCATTTCAAACGGCTTATTTCGATACCTTCTTTTTTTCTTTAAAATAGTTTTCAAATTTTTATTATATTCAGTTATCTAAATCTTCTGCAATATACCAAAAAGATTTAGAATTCTTTATAAGCAACACTATTTATTGCGAAAAAAAATTTTTTCTTTGCAAGTTTTTCTCAAAACTTGACCGACAAAAAAAAGAGCAAATACTTCACTTATACTTATTTTTATTTTAAATGCGATATTATGTTACGTTTACATATAAAATAAGAAAGTTTGAAATAAATGCTTTTTGTTGGCTACCATTTTAGATTCGAATTTCATATTTTAGTTTTCATCGCAAGTATACTGCAAATAGGGTAAATTTACTTATCCAGGGCTGCTACAACGCGTTTTTACAAAATATTTTAAGGAATGTTAGGCAAATTAAAAACTAAAGCTTATTGAATTTCTGGCGATTTTACCTTCATTTTGAAATCCTCTCCACGAAAAAGCTAGAAAAAATATTTTAGAAATATCTGGAAGTATAAATCTATCTGTACTATCTAATAACTAGGTCGCTGGTTCTTATAACAAATAACAATTTTATTATTACGAAACATTACAAAATCCAAAAATGAAACATTGACCACACGATAGGTTCGAATGCTTCGAACGACAAACTACAACTACTTTACAATTTCTTTTTAACTAGAGGGCGTTGCTCGCTACAACATAACAAGCTCAAACACTCCGGCCCCCATTGAACTTTGTTCAATAATTAAAGATAAAAATACAATTCACAAAAAAGAACAATTGAAATTAATGCAATATCACAACAACTTAAAACATACACCAATTTCACAATAAGCAATAAACAATACAATAATCAAGTTCAATTAATCAATATTTATGGGTAGGATACTTA
>NC_092211.1:86101017-86104312 GCF_043381705.1 Parasteatoda tepidariorum
GACACAATATATATATATATATATATTTGACAAAGGTTTATATGCCTAAATTGAGCATACACGTCTGCAAATGTATGTAATTCTAATAAACTATACAGTTATAGAGACGCCAACTGCTCCGCTTTCTGCAAAAATTTTAATAAACTGCTCACAAATAAGAGAGTAAAATTTGTAGAATGAAGGAATAAGGTTAAATATGCGCCTATATTTTTAAAAATATCATCGAGTTAATTTTAATAAAATTTATATGTTATAAGATACTTTTAATTTTTGATGTGTAGTGATGTAACAAACTACTGAAAATAAAAAAATAAAATGACAAAATACTAAAAATAATTTATATTACGTTACCACTAGAGAATATGTTTCTTAAAAAGCTCAGCAAGTTGGCCTCGCTGTTGTTAAGTCGTGTTGTGCCTTCGAAAAAGTTTTTCTTATTTTATAACTGTCGTTAAACAGCCGACCTAATGTTTTGGGTTTACGGCTAATAATGTTCAACTCCGCAGCCTTGTAATTTTGCACCCCATCCAGACGACAAGGGATCAAGTATTGAGAGAAATTTGCCTTAATGGAGGACTTTTTGATGGTACCAACCCGCATTTGCGTTACATGGAGAGGAAGATCTCGAGAACCTCCCACGGTTAGCCTGACGGCAAGGGCACTCCAACCCCTGATCCGTCTACCACTGAGGATAGTTTACGTCATCACAGTGATCGGTGCAAGTTGGATGCGGAATTCGTATCGACCAGCCATGCTGGAATTCGAGCCCGGTTCACCTCATTGCAAGACGGACGCTCCATTCCCTGAGCCATCACGGCTTCTTAAGAAGTCGGCAAAATTCACCGAAAATCTGCAAAATTTAGTTTGTAGTTCTCTACCCATTTAAAAAACATTTGTCGAATTCGGAGAAGTTGGCATCTCTAAATTACGCATGAAATTAAAGTGACTAGTGGAAGTGGCGAATTCCTGCAATACTTATAGTGCTAGTGTAATAACAGTTATGGTGAGCAAAGTTTGTTTTATTTTGCCTTTTCATGCAAGCTTCCTCGCTCTTTTTCCGGTGCTATATATTTGCTTTTATTGCTTATCTATGGTGGCCGACCAAATCATTGTGAAAGTTTAATCATGCCAAAAATGAAATATTAAATAGCAACGTTTGGCACCTTTTTAAATATTTAAGAGAAATCTATCGTTAAAACAGGAGTAGTTGTGAATTTATGTGTTTATTAAGTCTTACTAAAATTAATTATTATAAAGATTTTGAGGATTATTCTCTCAAGACTGAATATTTAGTATAAAATCAGCTCCATTTTGTCTCACTTGCCTTTTTTTTTTATAAATAATGATAGATTGTATACTAAGTTTTAAGACCTGTGGACAAAAAATTTTTTTGAAAAAAAAATACATCTGAATAAATATACATCTGAATTACCCTGTTTATCATTCAAAACAGGGACGGGAGAGCCTGGTTGGTAAGGCGCTGGACTCACGTTCATGAGAACGAGAGATCGAATCCAGCCGGCCGAAGATTCTCCGAGTAGGAAATGGTGACGGGTGTACCTTAAATATATCGGTTCACAAAGTCCCCCATTTTCCCATAACAAATTATACCTATGGGGTACTGAATTGGAGATGGATCGTTCTCTGATTCAGGTCAAAATTACGATCTGTGGATGAAGGAATGGATGCATGAATAAGTCCGCCCTATAAACATGTGTGATGTATGGTGTGGCAAAAATCGAATTCTTGTCTATGAAAGGCGCCACTGGGAAACAAGAGCAATCGCACCCCTTGCCTTAATGACCAAAGACAACAACATCATTCAAAACAAGACAACAGTTTAAAGTTTAGTAAAAAAAATACCAGATTCGTTTAATATAATGGTAACTAAGCTTTTTTGGGAAAATTAAAAAAAAATGTCCACATTATCTCCTGTCTCCCTTATATCAAAGCATGTCTCCTAATTTAAAATTCTTCTATTGAAAAATTTCAGTTTATTAAACAAATATTATACTTTATTTTACACAATAGTACCCCTTTTTAAGCCAGCTATTTACTTCTAGATTTTTAGGGAATCTTTCCTTTTTGAATAACCCTGATTAAAATTATGAAAACATTTTCAATTAGCTTTTGAAAAGAAATGCATTAGTTGGATATTGAAACAGCTCAAAATTATCAAGATCCTCTTGAATTTTAAATTCTTTATTCAAATGGGTGATTAGAGGTACATAAGTGATTAATTAGGCCTCTCAAAGAAACCGATAAAAGGATATCTAGTGGTTATTAGGTACTTTGAAGTAGTGATTCTTTTCAGAACTTCGTAAAAGAAATTTTTTTTCCACCTTCACAGTGCTTTTTTTTATTTTTGATGGAGCGATCAAAATTTTGTAAAGTGCTTTCCTGAAATACCAAGTACGATAAGAATAAAAAGTGTTTGTGTAATATTATTGCTTTAATAATATATAAAAAATTTATTGAAACAATTTAAAAAATATTTATTATGTTTATACCTACATATATTTGTGTATAAATAGTTTACTTTTTGAATAATTTTGTGCGTAAATGCCATCTGTTTAAAATTTAAATAATTCTATAAATGATTTTCAAAATCTGTTATCATTGTTATTTTTTAAACGTTGTAATTTAATTGAATTATTGTTTCCCTAATTGTACTATTGTTTTATCAATTGTTTCTTCATTTTGTGGGTCTTAATGAATAAATTATTTTTCAGTTGTTTTCTTATGCTCCCTTCTGTTAAAATTTTAATTAAAATTGTGAGCAACTCAACATTTTTGTAGATTTTTTTTTATTTAAAATCATTATAATTTTGACAAATCCTAACTCGATTAAATTAGATTTATTTATTATAGTTGAATTTATAATTTATAAGTTTAAGGAAAAAACATTGTCCTAATTTTTCTTCTTTAGAAAAAATGTAAAATTGTTCAATAAAATGAATTAAAAATATTCCAATGCTTTCTTCATATACTCTAACATGGTATTCTCTTACAGTACAAGTTTGTTTTATTATGAAAACTGATAAAAACCCATTTGTATAGGGGACAACTTGTACTGACATAGACAAAATGTTTTCAAATTGGTAGAATTACATGAATGTTTTAACGTATTTATTTTTTGAAAATTGAATCTTCAATTGTTTTATCTACCGTGACAAATCCGTTATTTATTTCTATCTAAATAAGATATAATAATAAAGTTTCTATATCATAAGGGAGATTTCGCACTTTTATGTTAGCTTCCGTACGCAAGGTTCCGTATATATATATATATATA
>NC_092211.1:86104953-86164524 GCF_043381705.1 Parasteatoda tepidariorum
TCCAAGAATACGTCTTCTGTCAAACATATATATATATATAAATGATAATCATACGATTTTGCATTTAAGCTCGTACGAAATAAAAGAAAATTAATTTGTACATAGACTGAATTTATTTAATTCGAATCATCTTCTTCGAAAAAGACATTATCAAAAATATTTAAGGTTGACAGGTATGCATTTTATCAAGCTTTGTTTATCCTCACCCCTGAACGATGTTTGTAATTTTCCTGCATTCATGTTTTATAATTATTCATGCAGTCATTTATTTATGGGACTGCCAATTTTCTACGCTTTCTGGGAAAATTTCTTCTAGCTGTTGCTAAATTTATGTTCTGATGTATGATTCTTTGTTTTGTAAACTTGATTTAAAATTATTTTCCACACCACGACATATAAATGTTTTTAAAACCCCACTTTTCCTGCCTTGTCGCTGATAGGCTTATAAAATATTAGCAAAATTACCATAAGTTCAGAAAGCTTTTGTTTTAATTGCCTAAGAATCTATAAAATATTTTGCTAAAAGCGTAGCAATTGGCTACCTTGCAAGTATATATCTACCCAATTAAATTTGTAAATTCTTAGTAATAACTGATAGAAACATAAAATTACTGAAGACAATGATAATATTTTGCTTTATAATTTTAGACACATCTTTCATTCTTTCGTATACAATGAATTTTGAATAGTGCTCCTTTTAAAATGAGTTACGTATATGTATAACGTTCTTTCTAATTAACGAAATCCATAAAATTATTTAAAAAAAGGAAATTCAAAATAATGAATAATTTGAATTCGTAGAGTTCTCATCTTTTTAACTTTGGAACGGGAATTATAACCTATGGATTTAATCATTTTAAAAAACTTCATTGTTCCATAAATCTAATATTATAACTTCTGAAATATGTTTGAGCAGGCCTAATGTAAACAAAGTGTAAAGTAAATAACAAATATTTGATACACGCAATAATTGTTAGCTTATTCTTAAAGATAATAAATGAGTAGGTATTAAATGAAAAATGATTAAATCGTATTATAATTAGCAAAGCTTCTATGAAAATTTTATTTTGAATTTCGTCTATTCAGACTGCATTTTAAAACGTATTATATTAAAGAAACATTTATAAACTAGAATTGAAAAGATTTAATACTGAAATTATTGAAAGAATTTCATTTGAAATTGACGAAACAATTAGTATACGAAATTTTAAACTTATGATATTAATTATTCAAAGAATTAATATTAAAAATCTTTATGAGCCTTAGTTTTCTTCGAAAGAAACTGTAAATAACATGTTTTACCATTATATTGTGCTTTGTAACAAAATTATACTTCATTGAATTTAATTATTTAGTTTTAAGGTCAAATTTACCTAGCTGATTTTTCAGCTTGGACCTCTTATGTTCATATCTACAACTTCTTCACGAAGAAAATAATACATTTTTAAAGGAAATTTTATTAAACTAGCAATATTAATGTTACTGTGAATGACAAAAATGGGTGGTTGCTGACTTCCACCGGTTGGTGGTTGTTAAACTCGCGATCCGCGGGCCGCTTGCGACCCGAGATGAAAATTTTTGCGGCCCAGTCAATATATCCGACGCAGAGTAAAAATAAAATTGAAATTTGAATTAGAAAGGAAACTATCATATGAAATTAAAATATACTTTATTTATAAACTATACGGATCATTTTAAATTGTACGAGGGAAAATGTAAAATTCTATTTGATTTGTGGCATCTGCCATTCCAGGGATACTGCATCATCTCAAAAATACGCAGAAAAAATTTCAAATCTTAACTCAGAATTTGAAACAAGGTTTAAAAATTTTCATTCTTTGAAAGACAAATTTTGTTTGTTTTCTTCGATTTTCTCAATAAATATAGACTCAGTACCCAGTGTGACTCAACAATGTGACAATGTGATTCAGTGTGACTCAAATTTGAAGGCAAAATTCATTGAAGTGGGTGCGCCTGAATTTTACAAATATTTACCGGTAAGGTTTGAAAATTCTCAAAAATTCGCATATGAAATTATTTCCATGTTGGAAGTACTTATCAGTGCGAGCAATTATTTTCTGTTATGAATGGAAATAAATCTCCTGTCCGAAACCGTATTAATAACGCTCACGTTGGGTCAACTTTGAAAGTAGTCTCGGCCAATAAAATTTCTCCCGAAATAGAAAAGATAATAGCAGAGAAGAGATGTCAAGTATCAGGACGTAAACAATAATTTAACTTTATATATGTTTATTTCAATTCAAAATAAAAATATTTGTTTCTATGAACATTGACTTTTTTTTTTTTGCGGTTAAAGTAAGCATTGAAAAAGTTAACCACCTAAAGTTAAGCATTGTTTATTTGGTCCAAGTTAGCTTTTGAGTTCGACACCCCTGCCCTACACCAATGTTTTTTAAGGTGAAGTGACATTGCCGGTATGCATTTAACAGCTATTCCGAACACTGATGCTTCTCCTAATCTATCTTCAGCAGACATTAAAATATCGAATATAATAATATCAAAGAATAAATTTATATCAAATTTGATATAACAAATGTTTCGGACATTCACCAAAGCGATTATGTTGACATTCAACGGTGAAAGTTGACATTCTCTTGATTTTGGTCCTTCACGGTAACGTATATAACACTTTTTGAAGCTACTTCATTTTTTAAAGAGACTGCAGGTTCAAACAGTTGAAATTAAGACGTTGCATACATTAAATGTTAGATTTTTACTTATATTTTTCAGTACCCCATATTATTTTTAAATCGTAGACAATATCTCTTTGAATTTATATGTATATATATACATTGTACTGTACGAACTTTATTCTAAAATTACGAGCATCTGAGATATAACTGATATTTAGTGAAGCAAAAAGATCAACAAAAGAGATTTCTTTTTTTCGCCTTGTATTTCCCCCCCCCCCCTTATNTGTATTTTCCCCCCATTATTTTCATTTATATTTAGTATTAACTCCACTTTAAACAAGTTTGAAAAACAGTATTTTTTTTTATATTAAGAGAGGTTTTTTTTACCGCTAAGAAAAAAGAACGTGAGAAGACTTTGGTAGAACATTTTAACGAATACGTAACCGTAATGGAAAACAAATAAATAAACGAATAGCAGAACACACACACACAAGCAACTGAATAAAAAAATAATGAAACTCAGTTTTGAAAGAGGGCATAGCCTGTAGCAATATTTAATGCTCATGAATTTTTGTCGACAGAAAATTATTTGTTTTTATCAAAAGAATAAATATTTTATGTTACAAAATAATCTTTACCAAAGAGATCTTTTTTTAAAAAAATGCGTTTTAAACATTTTTCTGGGAAATATATTTAATGTTCATATTTTATTTTATATTGTCAATGCGAATAATTTTTTAGAAACAGTATGATTGCAACTTAACTAGCAATATATAAGTAACTGTAAGTAGAAAAAAAAGTTTTCAAATTCTTTTTAAGTTTTATTTTCTTTCTTTAAAGAGAATTCGTATAAGCTTATGTCTTTGACTTATTAGAAAAATATATTTTGTTAGGAAATGCTGATAGAGTTTTTATTTTATTTTAACCTAAGTATAAATCATATATAAAGGTTAAGTATTAGGTATAAATTTTGTTTTGACCCAAATATATTATTTCTGTAAAAACGCCTCTAATTTTTAAACAAAGTTTGCATTTCGATGTTTTTTTTGTTAATGTTCGATTTTTTGTTATTTTATCATACTGTTTTGATGATTTCAGTATCTATCCATTTGTGTCTAACGACTTTTTAAAATAATATTTCCTTTTTGGGAGAAAAAAAAGTGATAACACAAGCGATTCACTGTTAGACTTTTTTTTCTTTTGTAGAAACAAAAAAGTTCCTACCGTATCATTTTATTTTATTTTTAGAGCCGTCGTTGAACAGCCGTCCCAATGTCAGAGTTTACGACAACAAATGTTCAACTCATTAGTCTTGTGATTTTTAACCCAATCCAAAAAGAAAAGGAACTCCTGGATCAAGTATTGGGAGAAGTTTGTCATCGTTGTGGACATTTTTATAGAACTAACCCGCATTTGTGTTACATGGAGAGGAAAACCTCCCACAGTTAGCCTGACGGCAAGGGGACTCTAACCCATGATCCATCTTCGACTGAGGATATTTTACGTCAGCACTGTGGTCGGTGCAAGCTGGATGCTAAATTCATATCCACCAGCCACGCTGGGATTCGAACCCAGTTCACGACATTGGAAGGCGAAAGCTCTATCCCCTGAGCCACCACGGCTTTCATATATAGCATATCATTTGGATATCATTAGTTTTTGCTAAAATTTGACGTATACTAACCACTCAACTTACGTATATTTTGACGTACTGATGACGTAAATAATATGTAAGATTAATAGTGACCGACTTATCCATAGGAGTTTTTGGATAAGGGTTTGACCCGTTGCCACGTGAGACTCAAACACTATAAAATTACAGTAAAATAAAATTAAAACTAATAAAGATAGATACACATTAGAAAATATCACACTATAGATGACGTGTCAATTTAAAACAATAAATCAAATATTTAAACCATGTTAGGAAAGTAAAAAATAGGAAGTGAATAAATGAACGCAAAATGTGCCCTTTCAAGAAGAGATAGTTCAGCATCCCCAATGAGATTTATAAAATTTAAAATCAATCATAATAATTCCAAAAGGGATTTATAGTTAAAGCCAATATAAAATTTCGGAGCAAGACATCAAAGTGTAAGGCTATCACAAAAGAGGTCACCAGTGACCATAAGTTCGCTATGGAAGGGAAAGGCGCCGAAACAGAAAGCAGTCGAAGTGTTCGGCATAAAATAAAAGATCAAAGGGATCTTGGAAGAGAACCAGAATTCTTAAAAACATGTAAAAAACGCTTAAAACACCTAAAATAGTAAAATTAACCAAAAATAAAAGTGTCAAAAACACAGTTAAAGAAAGTATAAAGAGTAAGATCAGGTAAAACATCAGATGGTAAAAATACAAAAATCACATTAAAAACACATAGGTAAGATTTAAAATAAGATTAACAAAATAATTAATCTTATTTATATCTTATATGTTTTCGATATGTTTTTCAGATTTTTCTTATTTTAGATTTTATATGTATTTAAGAAAATATGTAAAAAATAACACACTCGTTTTTACCTAGTAAGAAGTGGTTGGTAAAATATTCGCAAAATAAACAAGCTCGTTTACGGAAAATTTCACGTAAATATTTCGGCTTTTAGATTACCATTTTTTGCTATAATTCGGCCTTTCAAGCTGCATAAATTTTGACGTATTCTTGACGTAAAAACAATTGATTATTAATATTTCTTTTCCCATTGGATCGGTGTTTTTTACATATCTACCACGTTTTGCGGTTGGGATTTAATGGGTTCATCCGAGTGTATTGTGCAAATGTGCATAAAGAAACCAGCTGTTATTCACTTGTTACCTACTACTCCACCAACTTCACCTGTTACCTACCTATTTGAAAAAGCTCAGTGGTTAAACTTCAGGTCATAAAATAAACACTGATATAATTCTTATACTCTAGTATGTTTGAAATGCGCACAAATCTCAGTACGCTGCAGCGTAGGGACATTAACAGATTCGTTTAAACTAGAGTCTTATTTATGAAAATTATGGAACTTAAAAAGTTTTGTTGTTTCTAATGCCACTGACCAATACCAGCAAGCTTGCTTGCTTAAAACAAGCGAATTTAAGGCAGAGTGTGTGTTCCTTGTATTTCAGTGGTGCCATTTATGACCAAGAATACGTCTTCGGCCAAACACACATGACAGCTCGTTTTTGCAGGGCAGACCCATCCATTCATCCACAGATCGTTCTTTTGACCTGAACCAGAGAATGATTGATTCACAGAGGAACTAATTATGGGAACTTGGAGGACTTTTTGGCTCGACATATTTAACGTGCAGCAGTCACCATTTAGTACACAGGGAGCCTTGGACTTGAGTCCAACGCCCTAAACACCAGGCTATCCCAGCCCGTTTGTAAAAGTAGATTTACTTAGGAAAACAAATTAGAAATGAGAGTGGTGGCATATACTATTTCTATTACACCAATCTGAATTCGAGATATGGAGTACTTAGCCCGGGGGGAGGCTATCTGCTCCTTCCTCGAAAATTAATTAGATTGAGAGAAGAGGGAGAGTAGGAAGTTTACGTTAGTAAATGAAAGTGTTAAAATAATAATAAAATACATTAAGAGGTTGCATACAAGATAATCTGTGAGCGGGAAATATATATGTAGAATATTTACACAATATGCAAGGTAAAAAGAAGCAATAAAAAACATCAGAAACTTTAATTCCTTGCAGCACCTTCCCCCCTCGAAGGTTTTCAAGGGAACAGACTGATGCAGTTCATCCTGATGCGTTGTGAATTAAATTAATAAGGGTTTGTAGTGTCTTGATGAAGCACCATCGCTTAGGAAAAAAGCTAGGGCTGCCAACTTTCAATGCTTTTTGTAAAAATTTAGTTTAGTGGTAGCTATGTATATATTTTAAGGTATTATTTTTTATTCATTTAAACTTATTTTCCACACCACTACATATAAAAGATTTAAAAGTTCATACACAACGCCACATTATAACAGTCTTTCCTGGTTAAGCTATTTAAATGTTAGCAAAATTACCAAGAATTCTATAACCTTCTGAGTGTTAAATGTTATACCACTGTATAAAATATTTTTAAAACAACGTAGTAGTTAGCTGGCCTGTGTATTAAATATTTGGGTCTGTTAATTTGACATTGAATCTATTACTTATAGATTGAATTATAATTTTTATAAATAAATAAAATAGTGGTAAGGTACATCATTTTTGCTTCTAATTTTTCTTCTTAGAATAGCTAAATGAAAAGGGCACTAAGATAAAATATTTAAACTCTACTGTCGTACCCCTTTCTCAATAATTGCACATTTTTCATTGATAGTCTGCAACAGTGTTGCCAGATTAGGGGGTTTTCCCCTAAATTTAGGGGGATTTTTTTTATCTTCAGTGGTTATTTTAGGGGAATTGGTTTTTTAGGGGTTTGTTTTAGGGGTTACTTTTAGGGTTATTTGTGAATTTTGCTAGTTTCATTTTGGTAACCTTCTAATATGAAATTCTGTAAGAGAATGTGTGAGATAGTAATATGAAAATCAATATGTTAAACCAAAAACAGAAAGATTAAGATATAAATTTAGACCTTTGCCCCTTTGTTTAATGTAGTTGGTTATTACTTAGCTCGATCAACCAGTACGTTTGGAGAATTTAGATTCAAATTATTTAAAATTTTTTAATGTGCATGGTAATGTGCATGTGCACTAATGCCAAAGGATAAAGAAAAAAAAGAAGTACGTATAAAAGTACAAGAAAGATTGGGAACACGAAAAGCCGTTTAAAGGTAAAGGATTTTGTATCTACTTCTTCTATGTTAAAAATGTTTAACAGCGAAAACATATACAAATCAGAAAGTATTGACGAAAATATGCTGGATATTTTATCAAAAATTTAAGCATAATGTTAGTATTAAAATATTAAAAAAGACTCTATCGTTATTTATGAAAAAATGTGCAAGTCAAAAAGTATTGAAAAAAATCTTAAATATTTTAGTAGAAATTAAAGATAATGTAAAAAAGATTAATTTTTTGATAATAAAATATTAAGAAGTATTAAAGCAAAGTTTTCTATACATTTGCACTATTTTTTAATACTTATGCATTAAGTTAAAAATTTTGGGGTTTTTTAGAAAAATTTAGGGGATTTTACATCGCCATCTGGGGGTGAACGGTTATCAGCACCCGGCAACACTGATCTGCAATAAAAAGGTAAAGAACAACTATTTCAGTTTAGAACAACTATTTTAACGTTTTCTTGTTATAAATTAAAAAAAAAAACAATCCACATTCATTGTACCCGACACCATATTTTTGGATCTATGTACAGTGCGCAAAGTAAAAAAAGGAACATCCAGGATAACTTTTAACCTAATGATTGTATTTCAACGACCCAGAACACAATTTTAACGGTTCGGGGCTTGACCTCAAACATGGCATGTTTAATTAATAAGTGCAGAGAATAATTTAAGTTACAAATTTGGATGGAAAAACGCACTTCTCCTGAGTAAGCAAACATTTATTTCCGATAAAATCTGATTNGGGGGTAGCTGCAGTCGGGAAAAGTCCGGAACCATTAGTTTGGAGGGATAATTCCGTATCGTGATCTGTCGCGCCAACTACAATCGCCAAGGTGCCAAATGAATTTTAAACTTAAATTTTTTTTAAAAAAAGATTACATTTTTGCAAGGGGGGACTACGAATTATATCTTTCGAGTTGGTCCCTTTCTGCGATGTTTTTTTTTAATTTTCTAGTGGGCCGCTGGCCGGAAATTGCCAAGACTTAACGCTACAGATAACGATACGAAAATCTCCTTTAGTTTGTTCTGGAAAACGGTCAGAAATTTGGAACCCTTATATAAATTTTACTTTTTGCATATTTTACGATATATCGACAATTTTTTAAGCGAATCAATTTTATTTTATTTTTTAACAGTTACAGAATTTGTTCTTTCAGAGATAATTCTGTGCAAAAAATACATTTTAATAATTTTTTTGTTACTTTTGAACAGTTTATTCAATCATAGTCGAAAAACTTTTGAATTGAGAATGCAATAGGTTGTAAAAGACGTTGTGTTAGATAGAAAGCCTTAAAAAAAACTGTGCTTTATGGGGTTAAGAACCTTTATTTTAGGAAAATTATTACAATTACGTTTTTCATACTTGGATAAGAATTGTCTTGTGAAAGTAAATATAAATATTCAAAATATGAATTTGTGGAAAGAAAATAAATATTAGCAAGAAGGGTAATTTTTTTATGTTTTTACCCTAAAACTATTTCCTTAAAAAGGAATAAGTCACACGATTTTTTCTTCTTCAAAATTTAAATCTCTTTCGAAAAAAATGCTTTTTTGATAAATGACTTTATGCATAATACATTTTTTCCACAAATTTAGACAATTTATAAAACATCGTTTTTATTTTCTAAATCTGTTCTAAGCCCTTAAAAAAAGAAAGAAAACAAAAAAAGAAAAAGCCTAAAAATCAGTCTTTTTCTAAATATACATGCTTTTAAAGATGTTTTCTAGACTTTAAATATATATACATTTTTTTTCGCTTCTTCTAGCTCTTTTATTATACCACCGAGTCAGCGAAAATAATGGGAGAAAAATGCGAAAAATTGAAGTAAAAAGAAATAAAATAAAAAGAAACACCGTAATAACACAAAATGTCGCGCATATCCGGGACTTTCTGAAGCGTGCTTAAAGAAAGGGCGATCGAGAAAAAATAACCCTTTTTTTTTACTGTAAAAAAGAAAAAAAAGGAGTAATCCTTTACAATGAAATGGTCTCCTAGAAGAAAAAGTAGGTGGAAATAAATATATAGTCACTATAAAATTTTTATATCTGTTTTCTAGGTTTGTGCTATCTCATCTTGTGTAACGACGCTCAATTCAAGACTTGTTATTTCGGGTCGCTAAGCCAGAGGCCTTGGAATGCTTATCACCTAACACAAAAAAAAGAGAACATTTTTCACTTTTACAGCAAAATGCATGCTGAGTTAGATCTTATTCAGAGACACGAGTTTATGGGTGAAATAATATATCATGATCTTAATTTTTTTTGTTTTTCCGACATTCATAAGTAGTGCTACGAAGATAGTTTTGCGAGAGAAAAAAAAAATTTTCTTAAAGAAAAGTTGTGAAAATTTTTAAAAGAATTCTTTTATTGTTAATTTAATTAGGAAAATGGTACTTAAAAACACAATTTTAAAATGATAAAATATATAAGTTTGCACGATTCGAAAAGTTTTTTAAAAGTATTTTCAGTATTGCAGAGGCACCATTATGTTCTGCTTGGTATGCAATTTTTTTTAATTGCTAATAATCATTTAGTACAAAATTTTTACTTGTTTAGTTTATCGAAAATTATGAAGGACGTTGGACTCGTGTTCGTGAGAACGGAAGTTCGAATCCTGCCAGCTGAAGAAATCCCGTGTATTAATTGGTGACTGGTGCACGTTAAGTCTGTCAGGGCCAAAACGTCATAAAGTTCCTATAGCAAAACAATACCTGTCGAGGTATTGAATTGGAGATTGATGGTTCTCTGGTTCAGGTCAAAATTACGATTAGCGGATGTATGAATGGGTCTGGGAATATATATTAACTGGCTATGATATTTGCGTGTGGTTGAAATCATATTCTTGACCATAGATGGCGCCACTGAAAAACAAGAAACACCTGCCTTAAATTTGCTTGGTTTTTAAAGCAAGCTTGCTGGCATTGGCAAGTGGCAATAGAAACAACAACGTAGAAAATAATTACCTTTTGTTGCGAGGAGAAGTTAATGTGGCTTTTAATGTGTGGATCACTTAACAACTGAACAAATCCATACTCTCCGTAACATATTTAAAACATTTTATAAGTATTATATCAAAGTCTTTCCATTATTTATTGATTTTAAGCAGAGATTTGATAATATTAATAAAACTAAGTTGGTATCCATTCTAGCTGAACTGACAATACCAGTTAAGTTAAGCAAGCTAATAGACTTTAGTTTAGCTAATAGACTTCTAGTGCGACTTAAATAAAGTACCTATAGGTACTTTATTTAAGTCGCACTAGAGCTGCACAATGGGCTAATGGCGACGGTCAGGGAAACATCCGCGAGGAAGATCCAAAAACACGTTATCGCAATTTTTGATCCTCTCCAGAGGCCTTGCCTAGGTAGTCCGACGACCTGCGCGCAAAGTCGATCAGCACTTTACGGTGGAACAGTTTAACGGGGACCGATACCGCGCACGATCGGTCCCTACGCAGGCTGATAAGTGGTCACCCACCCGCACACTGACCGCAGCCAGTGTTGCTTGACTTCGGTGTTCTACTAAGAACCATGTCTTTACGATCAGTCCACTGCGGGACTCTTAACTAATAGAAGTTACCCTCAAAGGGTGTGAAAGGGGGGCTGTTGTCTTGCAAGATTTCAGATGCTTTTGATATTCATGTCATAGAGTGGAAGTCATTATTACCATTACTTTTTAGTACGGCACCTTAATATATAATTGGCCAACTGGACTTGAGAGGCTTTATTATCACACTTTGTGCTCTGATCATTTTGAGTAAAACTAGAGTTGCTCTAATATCCTTTACTCTTATAAAATAACTGACATCTTATAAAAGTAGCATATGAAGTTGGTGGTCTCGTAATTAATGAACAGAAAACAAAATTTATGGCCCGAACAAAATCTACTACTATTTCACCTGCGGTTGCGGTAAATAACTATAAGTTTGAAAGAGTTTCTAGTTTTCTCTACCTTTTTTTAAATTATCGATGATACTATCAATATATTAGAAGAAATTAACTCCAGAATACGAAAAGGAATGAAATATTTTTATTTATATCAATACTTATTCAAGAACAAACTTTTTAGTAAAGAAATCAATTTAAAGATCTACAAAACAGTTATAAGACACTATAGTTTCGCAAAATAGTAAAACATAGTCTCTGTTAACAAATGAAGACGAAGGTAACCTACTAAACTTCAAAAGGAAACATTTGAGGAGAATTTTCGAACTAATTAAAATAAATTACACACAGGGGAGCATAAGAAACAATTGCGAACTTGACCATTTAATCAGACGAAAAAACATAATTCGATTTATTAAATCCAGGCACATTGAAAGATTAAACGATAATAGAAACTTAAGAAAATTTTTGAAATGGAAACTTTTCAACTCGAGATCAAGACCGAAAAAGGGATGGTTGAATAATACCTCCTTGAAGGTGAAAAACTGGAAGTTGAAAACTAAAAATAGTTGTTCAGCAGGCCAAGGTTCACAGCTGGCTGTTGCGCTGCATAAGTAAGTAAGTAACAAAATTTTTAGTTCATTTTTTAGTTCAGTTAATTTAATTTTAAGTAATTTTGCTTATTATTACATATAATTAATTCCGAAGTTCATATTAAACGCCACTTTAAACTTTTTCCTACGGAACATTACAGTACGAGCTATTCTGGATCATCAGTTGCACCAGCCGTTAGCAAAGGGTTAATTTTGATGGGGTCTGAGTGCAAGTGATTTGTTTCGAATGCCTTTTTTTTTCTCTATCTCTCTACAATTGTTAGTTGTTAATTACCTACCACTTTATAAAATTGTTTTGTTGATAAACGGAGCAGTTGACCTCCATGATAATGTGATAAGGAAGTTACAAATATCATTTTGCTACCTTCCACTTTAAACTACGAAATCTCGTGCTTTCGTAACTAGATTCTCTAGAAATGAATTCTCTAATTCTTACTCTTGGGCTCATTTATCTAGAAATATCTAGTGTTCTCGTGAATGCAAGCTTATTAAACTTACATTTTTTTTTTAAATTTTACGATCACTTAAGGAAATTACGAGGATTGGGTTCTAGTAAGAAATAGAACCTAAATTTTATCATTCAAGGACTTAAAAAGTTTGGTACGTTCGTGCCGATAGCCTTGGAAATGCTGTACCATCATTCTTCTTCCAACCTTCCCCCCCCTAAAAAAAATAAACCAGCTATGTTAAAATAAATAAAATAGTTAAATAAACAAAATAATTGAAATAAAGTAAACAAAATAATAAAAAATAAATAGAGTAAACAAAATGAATAAATTAATAATTAAAAGAAAGAAAGTAATTTGGTGGAAATGAATATACAGTCTCAGTAATGCTTTTTTTTATTACTTGTTTTCAGCATTTGTACTATCTCATCATGTGCAAAGACGCTCAGTTATGGGATTGTTATGATCTTATCAGATGCACAAAAACTACTTTTTGTGCATCTGACCACGCATCTGATTTTCCACTTTTACAGCTTACAGTGTTCTTACTTATTCACACATTCGAGTTCCTAAATGGGACTCGACTATGTTATTGGTATATAAATATCATAGATTTTACATATATATGTTACCGTGAAACACCAAAATCAGGAGAATGTCGACATTCACCGGTGAATGTCAACATTCACGTAGTCGCTTTGGTGAATGTCCAAAATATTTTTAATATCAGATTTGGTATTAATTTGTTAGTTGATATTATTATATTTATTCGATATTTTATATCTGCTGAGAATAGATTAGAAGAAACATCAATGTTCGGAGTACCGGTTAAATGTATACCGGGCAATGGCACTTAACTTGACCTAGTATATATTTCGGTTATTTACCAAAGCGACTATGTGTATGTCAACATTTATCGGTGGAAATACACATCCACCACCAGTTTCGGTCATTCACATAACAGAGACATAACTTCATTAATTGCGCTTATCTAGGAAATATAAATGTATGTAGTACTACATATACATAATTTTTCTTGTGCCTTAAAAACTCATGAAGTGAAGAAGTATTAGACATCGAAATTATATTGCATTTTTTGAAGCCACGACACATATTAATAAATTTTGAAGAAAATATCTGAATAAATGAGTTTTTTCGCATATAATCTTTTTAATTACGGAGGCGTAGTTCTGTCGTAATTCAACGTGGTAATGTAGCCCAATGTTTTTGAAATAAATTAAGTTTTTTTTAATTTTCTCTCAAAACAAACACACATGATAGTGTCAGACCTCAATGCATACACACATTCTAAAATATCACTTAACCCTTTCGCGCCGACTGTCACAAATACGTGCCAGCATAAAACCATATCAATCAGGGTAAAAAGATAAAACTGGTAATCAAAGTAGTTCTTTAGCAGTTCCTTTGTGGGGTTATAATTGTTTGATTCATTTAATTCACCATTACTTTAGTTCAAAATAAAATTATTTAGTTATACTTTGAACTAACATTGATTATATATATATGATTAAACTAACAGTAATTAAAGTAAAGGCAAAGTAAGTCTATCAAATTAGCAATGCCTACATTTAAGTTACCTTTTAATATTTATTTACAAATTTACATCCTGATTCTGATTTTGTACGAATGCTTTTATGAATCACCCGTCCCCAAAGGGTTAAAATAACCTATGCAATAATCGGCTTTTCGCATACTAAAAATTATGCACAGAGATTTTTGTAAATAAACGATTTATTTGTGTAGATAATGATCGAAAAATATTATATATCAATTATATGAAAATGTTATAACTTGGTAAAACTCAGCGACTTTCAAAATCGAATGATAACTGCTTTCAAAACTAAGCTGTTAATTATTATGTGTAGAGATTTTAGTAAACAAACAATCTGTTTGAGTAGATAATGGCCAAAAGATATTATATACAAACTACGTGAAAATGTTATAACTCGGCAAATCTAGAGCGACTCTCAAAATCGAATGAGAAATGCTTTCAAAATTGAAAAAAAGGTACATTTGTACCTCGTCAGTCACATAAAGGTTAAAATTCTTTTATTTCCTGCCGGAACTGCTTCACTATTACACATTTCCGGATTGCGGAACAGAAGAAGAAATTTTTTCGACTACCTACATAAATTTTTAAAATACTATCTATAAAATAGCATAGATAAAATACTTTTCTGTGGATTAAAGTTGCAACAAAAATTTTGAAGAAACATATTTAGAAAACAACTCCTATTGGTTTTGAGGGAGACAGGAAAGAGGGCGCTTCAGGCGGAAACTCCGAAAACTCCAAAACTCGTGTCCGGAGAACGAAATCCGGTTAGATGTTGGTTAGTGAAATGGGAAGGAGGAAAGTCCGGCCGCTGGCTGTCCGGAACATGCTTCCACGGCACTCATGAAAGGGACGGAGATCATCATTTGTTTGCTGCTGTTCCTCATGCCCGGTAAGTTGTTCTAAATGTACTTTGAAATAGAAATTTGCTTCTTTTCTGAACTTCATACAGAATTAAATCTAATTTTTTTTTTAAATATTTGCTTTAATACAAGCGTCATTTTTTCAAATCAGAATTTTATTTTAAATGAGTTTTTTTAATCCATACCTATTTCTTTAAATGAGATTATTCTCCAAAAAATGCGATTTTGTTTATTTAGTTGCTTTTTATATTCTTTCTCATTTTGCTTGATTTTAATATTCTTTGTTTTCAGTATTATATGTTCTTCCCTTAGAAGAAATTTTCCCCCAAAACAGTAAAAAATTAGCAGGCTTGCGTATTTTTCTGAATCTTATTTCAGATTTTATTTAAAAAATAACACAAAATATTTAGTATGTTTAAACTCTACGTTTCGAATCACGAGAAGATTGAATGCTTGAAAATCCGATTACAAGATCAAAAGTTATTTCAGATGATGCCTTTTTTTTGGTTCACTTTAAAAAGAAATATTTACTACGTCTATGATCAAGTCTAGTTCTTTTCCTCCTTTTCCCATACTTGACAAATTTCGGCAATCCCAAAAACAACTTTTCGAATCGGTAGTAAAATGTAAATTGAAAAATCTTTTATAGACTAATATGTTTTTATATTTTGCATGTAATGACTGCCATCTATATTTTTATTTCTTGATGGCTATGCTCTTTCTTAAACTGGGGAATTTTTAAATGGAACACAAAAATAATAACGAAAAATAGAGTATAAAAAAAAGGTAAATATTTTTTAAAATAATATTTTCATCATGATTTCACTTTTCTGAACTGTATATGAAATAACGTTTGATATATAAGTGATTTTCCAACAACTTGACATTTTAAAAACACGAATTCTTCAAAACTGAAAATGCTTTTAAAAAATCATGCTTACTTTTTATAAGAAAAATAAAGGGAACTTAATTTAACGGTGTTGGCTGTTGAGTCAATCTTCTGGCTCAGAGCATACCAGAAAGCTTTTGCAAACCAGAATTGCGAATTTTATTTTTATATCGGGCCTGCTACTAATATATAAAGGCAGAGTTAGGCACTAGAAAGTTCTTTTACTAGAATCATCAGATTATTAATCATTATAATATGTGTTATTATTTTTTTCCATGTAAAATAAAACTGCCCCGCAGTGGACTGATCGTTAAGACACGGTTCCCAGCAGATCACCGAAGTCAAGCATCACTGGCTGCGGTCAGTGTGCGGGTGGGTGACCACTTGGATCAGTCTGCGTAGGGACCAAGGGTATGCGGTATGGGTCCTCGTTAAACTGTTCTACCGTAAAGTGCTCGACTTCGCATGCAGGTCGTCGGGCTACCGAAGCGGGGGTGCCATCCCCTCTGCAGAGGATCAAAATTGTAATGGCATGTCTTGGGATCATCCTCAGTGATGTTTCCCAGACCGTCGCCAATAGCCCATTGTGCATCTCTAGTGCGACGTAACTGAACTACAACAACAAAATGAAACTATTGTGCAGGAGAATGAAAGCAGAAATTATTACACATCTCAGTTCAGAATTTCAAAGCTATAAGAACATGGGGAGAATCAAATCCTCAAAGCACTCAATAAAGCCAATACAATGGTGAGAGTAAACAGTGATGCAGATTCTCTATATTTTTCTGAAATAATATTTTATTTTTATTGTGTTACCGCCGCTGAACAGCCGACCCAATTTAGGCTTACGACTACTAATGTTCAACTCTGAACTCTTGTAATTTTGAACCCAATCTAGGAGGAAAGGGAACTCCTGGATTCAGTATTAGGATAAATTTGCCTTCGCGGAGGACGTTTTGATGGAATTAACCAGAACTTGCGTTACAAGGAAAGGAAAACCATGAAAACTTCCCACGGTAATCCTGACGGCAAGGGGACTCTAACCCATGACCCGTCTACCACTGAGGACATTTCACGTCAGCACTGGGATCGGTGTTCAAAAAAGATTATTTTCCACCTTCAAATATATATAGTTTGCTAACACTTCTTTAATTTACTGAAATGCCCCGACTGGACTTTGTTGGGATTAGGGAGCTGACCTCACATCAGAAAAGTCCTGGGTTCCAATCCCGGAAAAGGCATGCTCATTCTCCGTACTATCTATTCTTATAGTGGGAGCAACGTTTGCCCACCTAATATGGTATCTCTGAGAGACAACAAATTTGCACTACTGATACCTCATGGACGAGTGTCAATCGGAAATATAAAAAAATATTGAAATGTTGGTGTAAAAGATGGATAAAATAAGTTTAAGTAAAAGTTTCGGACAGGTCAAGAGAGTGACTTTTAGGTAATTTTGAAATTTTTTTAGGAAATTTTAAAGGAATAACACTTTTTGTAAGCATGTAAATATTTGGGAAAAATTATGTGAAGCCACTATTAAGATATTTTGTTTGACAATGATATTGTTAGGAGAATCATTTATGAATAGGAAAAATCTCAAAATTGCACATAAAATTACAACACATATGGTATAAGTGCATCACACTTCGTTACAATTATTAATTTATTTAGAACATATTCTATATAGATTTTTTTCCACCTGTGTAAAAATGATTTAATTATAGATTTTCTTGTATTTCACTAGTACTACAATGATTAAATGTTTTAGACATTTTTTATTAAATTTTCTGCTACAGACTAGTCTTTAAAAGTCGAATTTTACCACTTTAAGCAAATTGTAGTATTACATGCCAGCTAACTACTTTGCTTTTTGCAAAATATTTTATAGAATACTAGACATTTAAAAATCAGGAATTTTGGTTTACGTTGTTCTTGACTTTGAAATTTACAAGGGCTGGACAGAAGTACTTCTATATTAAATCAATGTAAACAATTTTACTTTCAGCGGCAAATGTTTTAGAAGATGGTAAAACTGTTAGTTTTACCATCTTCTGCAACTTTCTCCCAATATACTTGACCCAGGAGTTTCCTTTTAATTCCTGTTTAAAATTACAAGGCTACGTAGTTGCACATTTGTAGTCATTAACCCACATTTATACTTAAAGCTCTCAGAAATGGTGTCATTTATACCCATTTGCATCGATCAAAATGAGGAAACTGCGAAAATGAGAAATTAAGAACTTTTTTTCCCAGTATAGATAAATTCATTCACACGGATTTCAATATTTATACTATAGAACTCTTTTAATTATAGTGGTACCGAAAAAGAGAAGGTTTCATCTTCATTTGGCCGATATAAATTATGCACGGGTAAGAAAGACCCCATTTCTAAAAGCTTCAGGCTTGATCTTTCAAATTGTGCCATGATAAATCTTCCAAAACATTTGTTGACGAACGAAAAATTGTTCACATGGAGCTGTGTTGAAGTGCTTCCATATTTTTGTCCAAACCCTCTGTATACGAACCGTGAAGGCTCAGGAGATAAAGTTTTTGTCCTCCAATGAGGTGAACCGGGTTCGAATCCCAGCCATGGTTGATCGATATCGTCTTCCTCTCCATGTAACGCCAATGTAGGTTAGTTCCATCAAAAAGACCTCCATGGAAGCAACTTTCTCCCAATATGGGAGAAAGGAATCCAGGAGTTCCCTTTTCTTCTGGATTAGGTTTAAAATTACAGGGATACGTAGTTGCACATTAGTAGTCATAAGCCCACAAATTGGATCGGCTGTTCAACAACGGTTATGATAATAAAATAAAAAAACCTCTGTATGTTGGACAATTTTTGTTTCAGTAATTTATTCCATTTGAAAAATCTTCATTCAACTTCTGCCAGCTAGCTTCTGCTGTTCTGTATTGTGTGATGCGTGAATGTGGCCCACCCTATAAATGGGTATCTGTGGAGTGGGTACTGTTGCCCGCCTCCGTGACTTAGGTTCACAGGTGCTCACTGGGTAACGTTAAATGAGTAATACTTCCGGCATCTTCTGAGGTAAAGAACGAAAGTTCAGAAAGTCCTTTAAAAAAAATCACACAGCTTCTTTCATTTTACTAAGTTTTTCCACTAATTTAACATCAGAATGAATGCATGTTTGCGTCAACAAGTAGAGGCAGGTAGCATCTTGAACTTTAATTGATGCTTGCTACAAATGACCTATCCGCTAAGCGTACTCCTCACTCTAGTAGTACCCATGGGCAGCTGTGATAATGTCAGTAATAAAAGGTCAGTGCGAGTAAGTATAGGAAGCGGTAGCGGACAATAAATTTAAATTTAAGAGCCTACTTCCATCTGAGGAAAGATATTTCTAAAAATTATATGAAGTGTGGGGGGGGGTGACTCCCAGCACACTCCCTCGCCTCTCCCCGACTAGCCGGCCTTCACGGGTGCAGAGTATGCAGTTTATCTGAGTTTTGAAATTTGTTCTAAATCGGTGTTATTTATAGTGCTTGGATAGTATATCATATGATAGTTGAAATGAGCTTACTGGATTATAATCTTTCATTTCTATGATTAATTCTCTATTGAGGATCTGATTAAATACAGCTGGGTCATTATCTTTCGAATGACTATAGAAAGTAGCACTGAATTTATTAACGGTGTAGTTATCTTCAGATCGGTTCGAATTGTTTGTTTGTTGCACTAGTAAGCATGCCTGAGCAGTTTGTTTTGAGTTATTTCTAGTTTTTTCATTTGAGATTGATTTAAGCTGCCCAAGCAGATCAGGCGTAAGTCAGAGTCGGCCTGATACACATTAAGTACAGTGTTTGTTTTTTTTTTAAGATTTAATGGTAATGATGAGCGTGAACTAATAATTGGTCTGAGATAGCTATATGCAGCGTAGGCCTTGTTGATGACTTTTTTAATGTGTAGGTTCCAGATTAATTAGTTGTTTATGACTTTTTTAATGTGTAGGTTCCAGATTAATTTGTTGTTTATGACTTTTTTAATGTGTAGGTTCCAGATTAATTTGTTTTTGATGACTTTTTCAATGTGTAGGTTCCAGATTAATTTGTTGTTGATGACTTTTTTAATGTGTAGGTTTCAGATTAATATGTTGTTGACGCTAAAGTCCTAGGTAGTCTGCATTAGTAACTATTGGAATACATTGGGTGAATTGGAACACCTTTTCCTTTATAATTTTGTGCGTTTTTCTGCGTCTAATTAACACTAGTTTTGATTTTACTGTATTGATTGACATTTTGTTACTAACACACGAATTTTCTATAGATGGCATAATATTGTTTAGGTTTTTGTCTGCATGATTAGGGTTCAGAGATCTTATTGCAATAATCGTATCATCAGCGTAAAAGGGGATGAGATAGTTCCTCTCATCATTAATAACTAGTGAATATTAAATACAAAAAGGGACCCAAAAGCGAAAAAGGGATACAAAAGGGACCAAAACGCGACTTGAACTTAGAAACGCATGAAAACAAGTGGGGGAGAGTAAGATTGCTTTGCTTCTTTCTGCTTTTTAGGTGAATTCTACGAACATCTAATGAAATCGAAATCATAATTCATCATCCGTTAAATTCTGAAATTGGAGACAATTGATAGGACAAAGTCGTAACATGTTTTATGATATTCACGGAAATTAAATTACATGTTAAAAACTGTGAAGCTTAATAAAAAGAATAATATTTTTCGTTTTACTGCATTTTTTCAAGTGTTCATAAAATTTCTACACCGTCTAAAATACAGTTTTTCCCCCTGAATTTTATATGTAAGCATTTTTAAAACAAATTTTTGTTAAATTGTCTTTCGCCGCGATACGGTGTTTTGTTTTTAATAAAAATAAATAAATTTCATTTCTGAGCTCAAATCTGCTGTATTTCATAAGATATTAAGTAATTTTGGCGAGTTTGAAATGAAAATTCGTTTTAGTTATGTATTGTAATGTATTTTAGTAATGTATTGTATTTAGAGTTATGTAAATGTGTTACTATTAAAAAAAGTGACATGGTTGCTAGATTTAGAAAGAATTTTTTGTCCCCATTTAGCTTCTTTTTACTTGTTTATTACTGTTCTTGATGCAGGCCGTGTACCATCATGCGTTAGTGTGAGCATATTGTTCGAACAGCGAAATTAAGTTCGTTTTAAAAATTATCATTTAGGTTTAAATTTCGAGGTCGGTATTAATAAGGTTTAAATTTCGAGGTTGACAAAATAAGAAGTGTTTTAGAACGATTCTTTTTTTCAAACGACGATTCTTACATCTTGAAATGACAAGTTTTCAAATAACGATTCTTATAACGCAATTCTTTTTTTAAAGATAAATAATAAATCAAGTAACAAATACACTGTATACAAGAAATAAAACCGAAGAGAGTATCAAAACACAATGATCACATGGTGAGCCAAAAGGCTTCAACATACTCCGGAAACAGTAATCCGGAAGTATAGACAGTAAAGAGTTTGCAGTGCGCCCTTGTTTAGTAAACTACATCCACATAAGTTGCCAATTTTATTAAAGACTAAGAATCAGCATAAACCACCTGTAACAAAGGACCGTTTCTTGGGGGGGGGGGTATTTTTTTAAAGATAACTCCATGCAAAAAATAATTTTTAGTCAATATATTATCACTTTTTATTATTTTATTTAATATTAGTCGAAAAATTTTTGAATTGTAAGGGATACGATTTTTTACATCATTTCTAGGAATATAATTTTACATGGAAAAATACAAAATTTGAGTGAAATCAATCGAATAGTTCCTAAGAAATCGAATTTTTTTAAAAAAAAAAAACTTTTTTGAAATTTGATTTCTTAACAACTATTCTGCCGATTTCACTCAAATTTTGTATTTTGCAATGTAAAATTACATTCTTTAAAATGATGTAAAAAATGCATACTTCAAAACTCAAAAATTTTTGAATAATATTAAATAAAATAATAACATATTTACTAAAAGTTATTTTTCGCTTGGAATTATCTTTGAATAAATGAATTTTATAATTGAGTGTAAAAATTTTTCAATTCGCTTAAAAAGTTATCGAGATATGGGAAAATACACAAAATTTAATATTAACATTAAGGGGTCCAAACTTTGGACCTATCTCTTGACCAAACTATTGGGACCCTATTTCTCACATTTCGGCCACCCCCTATGTTTAAGAGGTCAGAAATCCTAACCCGTCGATAAAAAAAAAACGTATGTTAATTCAGAGAAAGTACGTTTTTGTGTCTGATTTCGTATCTTAAAATCGTCTGAACTAATTAATTGTACATATTTGAGGTCTCCCCCTCGAACCATTAAGATTGAGTCCTAGAGCGTGATCCGATCATTAGATCAAAAGTTGTTTTGGGTGGTCCGTTTTTTTTATTTTGCGCACTGTACATTAAATAAAAGGAATATAATAAAACGTATTTAATGAGAGGAACAAAATTATAAAACAAGTAAGGTGACTAAATTATAAGACAACTTAGTAATTATTATAAATAAATTGGTTAAAAAAGTTTTAAGAAAACTATAATTCATAATTTATAATTCTGAGCGACATCTTCTAATGTATACCTGCTATAATTTGTAAATAAAATATGTGAAAGATTTAATTATTTTTATCGAGATAAAATGCAAATGTGCCCAAAAAATTCTATCATCGTTTCGAAAAGAAAGCTTTTTATTTTTTTAAGAATAAGTGAATAAACATGCAAAATAGAGATCGCTGTAAACATGAAAGAATAAACAACAAAATCAGACCCACGCTTGAAAAATGTATAAATGCAAACAATCGATGAAAATACTTAAGGAAATTTAATTTAAGAGTATTAATATGTCGAGCTAGAATGAATAATTCTCTGGGAGAAACATCTGTAATTTTTTTTCTCTCTTCAGTTGAAGTTGTAGTTCTTTTTTTTTAATATTTTAGAATGCGCAGCAGATATGTTTTGTAGGGAGTAGGAATTTTTATAAAGAGAAAAAACAATACCAGAGATAAAAACAATACATCTTTTCTAGGAAATAGTTATTAGGAATTAAGTAAATACGATAAAGTATCGTTCTTTTTCGTTGTTCAAAGGAAATAGAAGAAAAGAATTGGAGAAAGCATTGCTTATTAGAGTAGCGAAAGTGCAACGGAGTTTGAAAATGATAAAAAAGAAAGTCCCATGCTTGAAGCACACTTAGCCCTTTCCTTGCTTTTGACCCTACTTTGGAAAAGTAATTAGATTTGCTTTCCTTGTAACCAAAAGGAGTATAGTTCCGACTGCACGGCTAGGCTATCGGTTATTTCACTTGATTTCGTCCGGAAATCATTTCAGATTTCCGCCGGTATAATGAAGTTAAATAATTTATCCTCGGAACTTTCATTAAAAAATATAAAGGTTAAAAGCGGAAATCGTACGAATCGAAAAACAAAAAATCCTCTTCAATATTTGTAATTCAAATATTTGAAGCAAGACTTTTTTTTTAGATTTTCCTATTTTTCACTTAATTATATCACTCCAAGGATTATAAAAAAAAAAAAAAAATTTGAGTTGAAAGTTTTTTGTTTTATTGTCAGTTTTAGGCATTCAAGGAAATTGGTTAAATTGAAAGAGTAATGAAGTCAAACAAATTTTAGCAATTATGGTTGGTTGGATAATGTGTAAACTAATGGTAAGAATGAAGTCCAAAATAAATTTTTATTTAGTCGAGGTTTGGAAAACACTGCAATTATCAAAAAAAAACTTTCACTTTTTATTAGTTGTTAGAAACTGAAGAAATAAATTAACCGATAAAAGTAACACAAAATTCAGTTTTTTAAAGAAATTTCGCTGGTATCTCATTAAGGTCAGACTTTCTCTATGAAAAGTGCAATGGTATGAAATACAATGGTATGAAAAGTGCTATTATAAGAATATCGGTAGTTCATTAATACGATATTCAAATTAAGGGGTTAATTTCATTTGTTTGCTACCACTTAAGTTTTAAAAAATTCACCTGACTAAAGGCCTGGTTTCTTAGGACAGGAAGCCGTCAGCTGGAAATCAGCGCTAACCTCTGATTGGTCCATTTGTGAGTTTGATAGTATACGTCATCGAACGCTCATCTTGAACTACAATTGCCGTCCAACTCAACTGCAGTTGGATTACAACGTGACGTTAACCACAGAAGCAATGGCGGACAACATCCAACAGCACATTGAAATCAGCCAAGATTTTGATTTTGACATTAAACATAGCTTCTTCATTAAACATAGCACTCTTCATTTAGCTCAGCTATAATGTGTTTTTTCTTGGACAAAGTCATTATTTGTTCTCTAAAACACTGGTCGACAATAACAAAATCAATACAAATTCAAAATAAATATTTGTTTACGTTATTAACGCATGCGCAATGAGAGATAATGTCTGCGTTGGACCGACTGCTCACGCTGAGCTAACAAAAAAGTATTTTTTTGGCGTCAGATCTACGTCAACTTTCCGCTGACGCCCAGATAAGGCGCTAGTTCTAAGAAACCAGGCCTTGAGCTAACAAACCAGTATTTTGTTGGCGTCAGCGTGACGTTGACGTCCCGCTGACGCCCAGATAAGGCGCTTGTCCTAAGAAACCAGACCTTAAGACTAAATCAAGAGACTTATATTGGATACACAGCGCTGCAAGTACTCATGTTTTGTTTTCCAAAATAAAAGCTTAAGACTGTTTAATTAACCAGATTTTCTTTCTTTTTTTTAAAGAGAAAATAAAAACTGTCTTAAGGAATCCGGCTAGTTTCGATAACTTTTTTTTAAAATATGTATTAATATAAATTTTTTAAAAAAAATAGTTCATTTGTTTTATAATGTGTAAAAAATTATAAAACCAGCTATAAAAATTATTATTAATTAAATTTTTTTTTATTGTCAATTTTCAGGTAAAAATAAGGCATTTTTTTGCATATACGCTAAACACTTTAAAGAACTTTCTATCCCCGAAACAAAAAATCCCTTGAGGATTTCATTTAGAAAGCTATCAACTATGTTTTGAACTATTATCTTAACTGCACTGCACTAATATGCACTTGCTTTGAACTTAAAAGCAAGTGCATATACAACCGAGTTAGGGATCAATGTTGCTTAAAAGCAATTTTTAAAAAATTTTCGCACTTGTCTTTGCGAAAAAACATGCGTAAAAAATGAAATTCTACTTTTTTCTCCTAGCCTGTAGTTCGAAACATGTGTGCTATAATCATAGACACTCATAAAAAATTGTAGACAGTTATTTCAAAAACTACTTGAGATATCGTGTAAAATGAGAAAAAAATATGATATTGGGATTAACGTATTTAAAGACTTAAAATCATTAGGCTATCCAGTGNAACTATAATAAACATAGTGTGTATTAGTGTGCTATAATCATAGACACTCATAAAAAATTGTAGACAGTTATTTCAAAAACTACTTGAGATATCGTGTAAAATGTGAAAAAAATATGATATTGGGATTAACGTATTTAAAGACTTAAAATCATTAGGTTATCCAGTGCTATCCCCTTGCACAAAAATTGCTATAATAAATAAATGGAGTAAAAACAAAAGTAAAGTAAAGTAGTTAATAAATGGAGTAAAAACAAAAGTTTTCGGAAAGCTTAAATTACAGAGACTTTAAATTTATAATAAACTCAATTTTAGAAATTTTGCTCAAAATCATGTGTTTGCACAAGTCAGATACTTAAAAACGATAGCACTGGACACTAGTTAACTTCTAGTAACTTATATTTTCTAAACAATGTTTTGTAAAATAATTGCAAAGGATGATTTTGTGCAAAAAAAACTGATTGCTGGGAAGTTATAACAAAATAATTTAGGTGGGAAATTCTTTTGGCTTTTTAAAATTGAAGTAGCAGTGAAAACGAGAGGCTACTCTGAATAGACCGGTAATTAAATTATTTCAAAGACATAAAGCTAGTTATTTAAAAGTTATAAAGCTGGCTCATATTCTGACTATACAGAAATGGCCATGGTAGCTATGCATTGAAGTAACGAGGGTTCAATTTTTATGGACTTATTTAAAAAAAAAATCAAATTTAACAACTTTTTATTAAAAAAATAAGGATAAAGACAAATAATCACAGGTCAGACCACCTCACTTGATACCTTTTAAGAAGTAAATTACCAAAAAGAAACCTCGGTAGCAGCCCCATCTCTGAATAAATACAAATAAACGAAATTATAAATTCTGTTATCACACTTTTCCTTTAAGTTATGATTTTAGGTTTTAAAAGACATTCAAACGAAAAACCGAATCTTAGAATTTATATTAGAATTAGAAAATTCATAACTGTTTAATGATAAAAATATAAACATATGACTGCAAAAAAAATGAAAATAAAATTCTGTTGAAAAAATTTAATAACATTCACTTTGGGATCGTACCTCATAGAATAGATTATTATGACGTTGGAATTTCGGTGATCATTTTCGCTTCTCTCGTTTTCACTCAGTTTTGTTTCATTCTGTAGATGCAATTTCTCTTACTCAAAAATATAACTAAAAAAAAAAGTCAACAAAAAAGTTGTGGTCTCCTTATTAGGATCACTGGTTAGGATCACATTGATCAAATGCTTTTTCTTTCTGGATTGACGCCGTTTAAACATTTCAAATCATGGGTTGCACAAAACTGTCTTCCATTGATGATTGNCTTTCTGGATTGACTCCGTTAAACTCCACAACATTTCAAATCGTCTATTACAAAAACTGTCTCAATTTATGTTTGTCGCCGGATTGATTTTTATATCCTGCCTATGTACGTGTTTCAAGAAGTCACAAAATACTTTTCCTTCTTCAGCATTTATATTTATATTAGAATCACCGTCAAGTCAATAATTATACGTTAAAAAATACTTTAAATTATTATTATGTAAATACATTAAAAATGCCTGCTAGTGAAAAGAAAAACAGCAGCAGTCGCCATAGCAACGCATGCAATGACGACGCATGCGCACTGTTTACTATTACTCTTAAACGCAGTTGAAAAGTGTGTGAACGCCATCAAATCCAAACCAAGACACATTTTGCCAATGGGTAAAAAAAAAAAAATTTTCACGAAATTTTATTTTTCAAACAATAGTGTTTAAATTAATTCGTTATTAACATTTATCTACTGTAAAAGTATTTCATTATTTGCACTATTTTTATTGAAAAGATGAATGTTAACAATGAAATATTATTGTTACTAACTTCAACGTCATTTTGGTTGGCAGACAAATAATTTAGATCTTTAGTGTAATATTAAACTTAATTTTTTTCTATTCGAAAAATTAACTCCCAATCAAATATACTTCCTTTCTGTTCGATGACCTTTTGCCATCTTAATCCATTATGAATCGTTCATGGAACTTCTGGTTTTAATCAACAAAAAACTCAACCAAATTCGAATTGAGGTCATTGCTATTACTGAAATTTTTAGCATATAAAGAAGTTTTGTAAACTTTGTAATAAACGATAATCCGATTGTGAACGATATGGGCTAAATGAGGTATGTAATATCACTCCATACTCCTATGTGTGAGGCCTAGCATTGCATGGTGGAAATACTATTCCTTTGGAACGTTCCTCCCTATAGCTCTGACCTTCCATTATCGAATTCTCCTTTATTTCGAAGTTTACAAAAATTGTTTAAATGGTAAAAATTTCAGCAATAATAATGGTTCAGCTTGTTACTGATAAGGACCTTAAATTCTACTAACGTGGGATTATGGAGTTAACAGAAAAATGGTAATTAAACATTATGGAAGATATTCGATTGACTAAAGTTCATTTTTCGTATCGAAAAAAAAGTAGTTTTATTTTACACTAGAAACCGAAACTACTCCATTTATAACCTAGTAAATTCCGCAAGTACGAGGTTAAAGTAGTAAATCAAAATAATAAAGTACATTCTATCAAGGGGTGGGAAATGAACAGAAAGAAGTTAAGCGTGTTTCTTGACTTCTTAGCCTCAACTCAAAGTGAGAATGAACTAATTGACTTAATAAATTGGTATAAATAAACCAGCTCAGCCACAAAAGCTCATTATCCTACAAAATATTCCCTGCGAAGCTTCAGCCAAGGGAAAACGTTTCCGGCAAAAAACAGGAGAATAGGGAAAGAAAAGAAACACGCCCAGAGAAGGAAAAAAATCGGGAAAACTTTTTTTCTATTCGTTCGAGTTCCTTTATTTATTTTTCCGGATTTCTTTGTTGGGTGTGGGGTGGGGGTGACTTGCCCGTCACTTACAGTTAGTCACACTTCGTTTTTATAGCTGAGAATATTTTTTTTCCTTCTCTTCTTTTAGTGCCGCTTGGAATGTTTGGATCTGTGGGAATAACTCTGCGTCACGGGGTTAGTCTCCTGCATTTGTTTTGTCCCACTTTCGTAACAATGTTATGTTTGGGAGACATTTTCGAGTGTAATAAATAATTCTCTGGCAATTTCTTGTTTGTTTACGGCGCGATGTTTGAAAGATTTTTGTTCTTTTAAGAACTAAAAAGGTGTTTTAGAAGTTTATTGCTATATTAAATAGGAAGTCCACCCCCTTCCCTTCGCATTCTTGAAATTTTTGTGGATTTTGAAGGCCTTAAAACGATATTACCTTTTTTCGGTGACTGATGTAGAGACTATTCCTTTTATCCCTCACGTTCTTTTTCCTTCGACTTCGAGATTTTATTCAATTCCTTAACCTCTTTACTCTTCTTATTTAAAGTATCGCGATTTTCCAAGATTTCTGTTTTGCAAAGATTTTCCAGACAGTTTTAAGTCACATAACAAGATAGAAACTCTACAAGTAGTTTCTTGATTTTAGCAACACTAAAAATAGATTTAGTAACATTATAAATAGCTTTCGTGATATTACGAAATATCACGAAACTACAAGTAGTTTCGTTAGTACTAAAAAAAGTTATGGTAACATTAAAAGCAGTTTTATAAACACTAAAAGTATATTTGGCAACTATTAGGGCAGCTTTTGTGATATTACGAATTTCAAATCTACAATTAATTTTAGTAACGCTACTCAGAACGTTTCGATAACAATATAGAAAATCTAAAATTAATTTTAAAAATATTACAGGTAGTTTCGATTACATTACGAATTGATTTGTTTAATATTACAGAACATGAAAGCTACAGAGAAGTTTTAGTAACACGACGAGTTATGTTGCTAAAACACCTTGGAATGCTTGAATGCGTGGGAAACATTCTGTGCCACACAGGGCTAATCTTTCGGAATTGTTTCTGTCTTATTTTCGCAACGATGTCACGATTGAGTAGCCTTTTCGAATGTTGTAAATAATTCTTCGGCAACTCATTGTTTACTTACGGTGCAGTGCATGAAAAATATTTTTTCGTCTCAGAGCTAAAGAGTTTTGAATTCCGCCGGCAGAGGAATCTCCGTGTATTAAATGGTGACTGGTGCATGTTAAATCTGTCGGGGTCACAAAGTGCTCCAAGTTCCCATAATAAATACTACTAATTAGAGTACTGAATTGCGTTCTCTGGGTCATATCAAAAGTACGATCTGTGGAAGAATGAATAGAGTATGATCGGGTTCACCCTATAAGACGATCTGTGACTGAAATCATATTATTAGCCATAGATGGCGCCACTGATAAAAACGGGAATCGCACCCTCTACCTAAAAAACTCACTTGATTTCAAGCAGGCTTGCTGAATGGCAAGTAGCATAAGTAACAACCATAACACTAAAAAGGAGTTCTCGAAGTTTTTTCCATATTATAGAGGAAGTCCGCAGATTCCCCCCTTATACATTTTTTAAATTTTTTGGATTTTGAAGAAATTAAAACGATATTACATATTTTGAAGACTGATGTGGAGTCTATTATTTTTAACCCTTACATTCCTTTTATGTAGACTTCGAGATTTTATTGTTTTTCCTTACCGTCTTTGTTTTCCTTTTATAAAGCATTGCAATTTTTCAAAATTTATTCTGTCTTCAAAGATTTTTCATTTATTTTAGTAACGTTCCCGGATAGAAACGCTACAAGAAGTTTCAATAAAACTACAAGTAATTTTGGTGATACAAAAAGTACATTTGATAACACTTTAAATAGCTTTTGTGATATTAGGAAAAAGAAAAGTTACAAGTAGTTTTATTAACGCTTGAAATAGTTTTAGTAGCACTATAAGCAGCTTTGGTAACTACAAATAGTTTTAGTAACATTGAAAGTATAGTTTCAGTATTTCTTTACATTAATAAGTAATGGTAGTTTCAGTGAGTATATATTTTCAAAAATTAAAATGAAATGATGTTCTCACTACCAGTCTTTTTTTTTTTTAAATCTTTAATAGTATTTTTCCCGCTAACTTTTCATATTTTAGAAATAATTGCATATTGAGTTGCACACGTCAAACTAGATGATTGGTTTAACAAGATTCGTAGCATCCTATTAAAAACAAAATAGTGGTAGGAGAAATATATTTTCACCAGGGTTTAAGCTGAGTCTAAAAATTCATTAGCAAAAAAGCTGAAATCTGAAAAAAAGTTTTAGCAAAATGCTAAAATGCCATTAGGCTTATAAAATTACTTTATATCAAACAAGTACTGTAAGTTATCTGACAAAGAATAGCTTAATGTACAAGAATATCAAAAAGAATACCTATAACAAAAATCATTGTGCCATTCNTTAATATAGGAACAGGAATTTTACAAGCACTTTAAATTTAATATAATAAAAGATTATTGACTGGATACCATCATACTTCAGATTTCAAAAAGAAAAAAAAATTTAACTTAATTTACAGGACGTCGGAGAACTTTCCACGAAGCCATCAGCAAAACAAATTAAGAAGGAATCGAAGCCTGATAATAAAAAAAAGCGTCTACTATTAAACAATAGCATAGCCACCACTTTAACTAGTTGGTTGCTATATACGCAGAGATGCCAACTTGCTCCAGACAGCGAATAAATATTTTCGAGTGGTAGTTTATTAATTGTGATTCTTCGTTTAATAAATTCAATTTATTGGTTTCTTATCCACCACTATTTCTAAATAATTCGAAGGCTTATATCATTCGCCACTTTGTTATAGTAAAGTTATGCTAAACCTTTTAAAAAGTAAGCAAAATTAGTCAAATATTGTTAAATTTAATTTGTAATTATTTACCGTTTTTTAAATTATTTAGGCGCGTCCGGAGCAGTTGGCATCTCTGAGTAACTCGACTTCCGCTATCACTAGGAAATACTATTTTACAAAGCGGAGCAAGTTGGCATCTCTGGATGCGGTAGATAGCTTGCCTCACGCGTTTTAAAAATTTTTTAAAGTATTCGTAGTACATAAATAACAGTTTTTACGTACTTTTCGTTTTTGACATAATCAATGCAGAATAATAATGGCGAACGAACTCAGCTCGTCATCGCGCATTGGGGAAAAATTTCACTACCCGAGTAGTGCTCGTTACTAACCATTACGGTCGAAATCTTGCTCTTGAGAGGAACTCGTTTGCGAGCATTATGAGGCAGGATTCGATTGCGAGCTGAACTCGTTCATAACCGTCAAAGGGTTAAGTACAAGTACTGCAACGTATCAGCAGTGAAAGCGGTAAAATTTAGTTATAAAACTGAGCATGGTGTTATTTTTAACTTGAAGTGAAATTTAAAAGGAAAATAGTTTTTGAGCTTTAAATCAAATAAAAAACTTTTGTTTGTCTGTTCAAAGTAAATGAGCTATGACACCCTAATTTTTTAACTTCTGGTTTAATCACTTTTGATCAAAGAGAAAAAAAAACAGTAACTCCTGTACCTAATAAATCCTTTTTAGTAAAACTCGTTGTTTCTTTTCAACAGACAACGTCTATTATGTCTTCTTTCCTTTGCGTCATTCGAGAACTTTCGACTTGTATCTTATTAAAGTTGAAGGGGACAAAACGAAAATAGCGTCAACGAAATGCCATATTTAATTTCATTAATAACCTTTAGAATTCTTATACTTTCATCTCGATATTAATAGTGTGACGAAACAACATCTCTTTACAATTATTTTATTTACTTTAATCAACAAATATTACTTCGGCATAATTACATAAACTGCCTCCAAATCTCATTATTTTGGCCTAAGCAAGTACTCCATCTTCCAAAAGATCTATTAGATGTTCTGTTGGAAAATTGCGGTGCCTTTGTTCGGTGGAAGCAGCAGGTGGTGATAGAACAAAAGAATCTTTCACGGGTAAAAGTGAGAACCAAAACATAAAAATTGAAAAAGGGGGGAGTTTGTAAAGAGAGGAAGCGCTGGATGAGGTCTTTTGCGGAAACAATGTTTTGACTACTTATTATTGGTTATAACTTCAATAATCAAACACAGCGTGATAATAATGCGGGAAAATGTAATCAGCCATCGTTCTAATCAGTGCTGTGTTCGGGGATCCCATGAGCCTGAAACAAATTTATGTAAAAGTATAATATAGTCTAGTACAGCGTTGTGTTCCGTTGGACCTAAGGTGTTCATCCTAGTGTACCGTGGAAGAGTTAAGGAAGTTCAGACTTTTTTCTTTAATATTTTTGAAACCTATTGTAATTATATATTTAGAATCAATAAATTATCCATTATTAACTATTACATAGTTAAAAAACAAATTATATACAAAAATTCAAAAAAATATTTTAAAATGTAAAAAATCGAAAAAAAATTAAAGTTTTTAATTTATGTTGGGTTTTTTATATGCTTTTTTTTAATATTATTCCCCGCATCTGAAATTGTTTGGAGAACTTTTTCTATTTTTTTACTATAGAAACGATTAACAGTAAAAAACAACCAAAAAACAGAGTTTCCGGAAAAAAATCATCAGATCGTAATAAAAGATTCATATATAAATGTAATACTACTCACTAAATTTGGAAAAAAAATTCTAACAAAGTGTTAATAACATTAATAAGTATTTATCATCAAATTTTCTGCTCAATAGAATAAAAATTCACTTTGCTGGAACAATTTGAAATTCGTAAGTTTGTCAAAAAGGACATTTTGAGAAAAATGGCTTTTTTAGTTATTTATAGCAAATTCTAATTTTGAACAAATATTTCCTTTTTTTAAAGATAAATAATATAAATATGATCTGATTAACTAGTCAAATAATTAGGCAAGAAAATGTAAACAAGGGGGCGTGGTAAAAAAAATTGCTATAATTTAGTCAATTTTGCTCCGATTCAAAAAGTGCTTGTTATAAAATGACTTGATTTCAAAAACACAAAAAGCAGAAAATCGAATGTTTTTTGGACGGATTTTCTGTAATTTAAAGTCCCTTGTAGCCTTAATATTTGGGTTTCTTTTATGAACTCATTTAAAATAAAATTCCAATGAAAAAGAAATGATATTTTTTAAGAAAATTTTAATTTTTCTTATAACAATATACTGAATAATTTATGAAAAAGACATGCATTAAGGAAAATTTACAATCTTATTTCCCATTGCTTTTTTCAAATCAAAATAAAATAACTAAATTTGTTTACAAAGAAATATGTTTTCCTAGTGACCATTTACAACGTTTATAGCAGTTATTTTTTTAGTTTATATTTCGATAAAACCATGATTCGGTTTATCTTATTCATTTTCAGCTTGAGTATGTACACCAAAAACAAATTCATAACTAGATTAGATTAAGCTCAAGGACGGCACATTCAAATATCAGACATAAAACTAATTTAAGATTATCAATGATAAAAGGATGAAGCAATTTCGTTACTTTTATTAAAAACTATCAAAATATATTAGTCTTCTTTTATTGATAAATAGATCTTTATATACTTTCTTGGGGGTTCCACTGGTAGAATTTATTTTATTTTATAACCGTCGTTGAACAGCCGACACAATTTTGGGTTTACGACATCTAATGTTAAACTCCGTAGCCTTGTAATTTTGAACCCAAACCAGAAGACAAGGGAACTACTGGATCGAGTATAGGGGAAAATTTTCCCTCTTAGAAGAATTTTTGATGGAATTTACCCACACATGTGTTACACGGAGAGTAAAACCATGAAAACCCTCCACAGTTAGACCGACTGCAAGAGGAATCTTACCCATGATCTGTCTACCACTGAGAATATTTTACCTCAGCACTGTGGTCGGTGCGAGCCGGGTGCGAAATTCGCATCGAAGAGCCATCTCTGGGATTCGAACTCGATTCACCACATTCAAAGGTGGACGCTCTATCCCCTGAGCCACCACTGCTCTAAGTCAATCTTTCATCTTAATTTCTTCTTGTAGTTCATGATTAAAACTACTATTATTAAACTAGGTTATTTTACGTCAGCACTGTGGTCAGTGCGAGCCGGGTGCGGAATTCGAATCGAAGAGCCATCTCTGGGATTCGAACTTGATTCACCTCATTCAAAGTTGGACGCTCTATCCCCTGAGCCATCACGGCTCAGTATACCTGTGTGTTATAACTGTTATTATGTCTCCGATGTTTCACTTGGCCTTAAAATAAGCTAGAAAAGACATTATTTTACTTCAAGTTTTCCTCTTTTCCACCCAAGCTATATTCTCTAGATTAGATTATATTTAACGATCATAATAAAATAAATCAAATAATAATGTTATAAATATAATACATTGTAAGCTGATTCCAGATAAAACTGTATTTCACTCATGAAATACCTTCCGTAATTAATTTTTATGTTTGTTTCTGATTGTGTGCTTTACTCTTTTATTAATATTTTTAGTTAATCATAAAAATGTTTTTCTTACATTGAAAAGTAGAGCCATTTTTTTCTTTCTACGCCTGAGCAATTAGATAAATTCTGCAAAATATTACGGAAATACACAACTTCTGCTGTGGATTAAAAATACTTTTATGTTTTTGCTTGAAAAATATATAATAAATGTTGTTACTAATAGAAGTTTGAAAACTGTAACATTCTTGATAAACTAATCCAATTAATAGAGTTTTGTCTACGTATTATAGCATTGTTACTTGAATCTAAAACTTCATCGATCCATTTATTATTCCTTTGTTAAAAATATTTCTCGTATTCAAAGGGTAGCTTAAATACGACTGGATCATTTAAAAATGCATATTTCTGAAAAAGGTACAGCATGATGAGGTTTTTTAATAAAACCTCCTCAAGCTGTACTTTCTATAGTCATTTTTAAAAAAATTAAAAAATGAGAACAAATTTGCAAATTCTGAATATTTTTGACCACTAAATTCAAAAAGATGATAAAGGGGAAACTTAACATAGAAATGAGGTCGCAATCCACGTAGAAACGATGAAAATCATAAAAAACCCATTCGAGATTAGACACCATAAGGAAATAGATGGACTGTTGCATGGCCTCCGTGTTCACCAGATATCAATCCGTGCAATTCTTTTCCCTTCCTTAAGTGATAATGCTATTTGTTTAACCATAACTCACTAATTTATGGATCTGTGGACACATCAAAAAGTCACAGTGCAGATAATAGGTGGCTTAGGCAGCCATTGAAACCTCATCCAGGAATCGTTGTAAATTGTGGAAATCTGTCAGTAAATGCTTTTTGAACAACTCTTGTAAAAATTAATAAAAATAAATCTTTGTATTTTGCAAGAAGTTTCAATAAAACTACAAGTAAGTATCTTCTACAATTTTTTTTCAAACTTGGCTTTAAAACTTGTATAGGTTTTCCCCATTTTCACCCTCTCAACGTAATTGCAAGTGCAATGGAAAAGTTGCAGTGTTGCAAATGCAGTGGTTAGGTTTGCATCCTCCACCTCACTAAATTTTTCGTAAGAATTTCGGAAAATCCTGTATTATAAAACAACATGTTCGCTCACTGGAAAAAAAGCTAACAACAGTGCGGTAAAAAATGAATTCTTGAATAACTTTTGATCGAATTATCAGATTTTCATGTTTAAAGAATCACAAGAATGGTTTGAGGAAATGACCTCAAGTAGGCTAACTAATTAGAGTAAATGATATTTTAAATTACGGAGTAACATTCCGTAGTAACAGTTTTGGTAGTTACGTGCTATTCGTAAAAATCTTAAGTAATATGCTTTGAATTAAAGAAGTTTTAATTGAATAAATCTCAAGTATTAACTCGTTCAAAATTTAAAAAAAAAGGACATTGGTTGTCATAGTAACGGAAATATTAAATTGTACTTATTTCTATTAAATGAGATCGGCTAAATCCAAGATTACCTTCTGATTTAACATGCGTTAAGAAACCTATATCATCAGGCATAATTGTAAAAAAGTTAACTTTTTTTTGTATCTTTCTTTGCTTGCGAATGAATCAATTGAGGTTTGTTAAAGAAGAAAAAGGTATGAAGCGAAACGTGATGTAGTAGACGACTGATAAATTAATTCTATTAGTTCCGAATTCGACTTACGGCAGAGTTGCTTAAAACGATCCAATCGATTATTCTTAGTTCTGTTTGGATTTAGCCAGAAGGAATGTTTTCCGTTTGACTACCAAAACATTTATCCTTTTTAGTGGTTATCTTGAATTCGAGAACACGAAACGGTTTTGAAGTATTTCTTCCTGCTTTAACTGTTTTTTTTTCTGTTTTTTTTTTGCATAAATTTATATAATAATAAAAAAATCCGTACCTAAACATTTCAAATAAAAATAATTAATTTTATTACAAAAAGAAATTATGCATTGAAATTGTTTGTTTTGAAATATTATTACAACTACGCATGAGGGGGATAAAGAACAAATTGAGTTACATTTATAATGCCAAAAAGTCTTGTCACCCCTTCGAGTGCGTTTTCCTAACGTGACTCGGGCGTGTGCAATTTATTTTTGGTAAGGAAGAAATGTTCTAACGCAGCACAAGCAGAGGCCTTCTGGTCGTAACTTTAAACCAAATTTACTGGTTGTTTATTTATAAAGTGCCTTTATTTGTAGCATGAACAAATTACGATATATTAGTAAATTTGAGATTACATTCATTGCTATTCGTGTTAACTCATAATTCGATCAGACAATTCTTAAAGAAAAACACAAAATAAAATTATTTGAAACAGTTAGGGGGCCCTACGCCTTTCAGCCCTTAATGATAAATCAAGGACAGCTTTTGGCTGTCATGTTGAGTGGTAAAAATTTGAAAATTGTTGTGTATATTCGTCATCTGAGCGACCCGATGTGTGAACAGTATGAAAGGAAAAAAAATGGAACGCACGAAGAGCTCTTATTTCACTGCTCTTTGTGCCCCGTAAAATAGGAAAAATAGATTGTAAAATCATTTCATTCCCTTGCAAAATAGATGTGCGGCAGTCTTAGCAGTTCTGGGGGTCCACACACCCTATTAAACATCCTGTATCATTTCCGTACAATAAGTTTTTTGTCATTAACATGTTATCAAATAGTTGATGTGAAACGTCATTCCTTTTCTTTATACCATTGCAAAAAATTTCTCATACAATTGTTTTTTTACTTCTTTCTTCTGTATTGCTTTTTGTTACACCTGTATTCTCCATTTGTATGTCTATCGCACAAAGGTTTTATCACTTTTTCGCGTGCTCCCCTTTTTTATTTGAGGTATTTTATATCTTTAAATTTATTCCTAATTAATAATCTTGAAAACTTTAACTACCAATATTTCTTTTAAAAAAGAAAATTCTAATTTAAAATTTTTTTCCCCTTAGATTTATTAGTGGCAATTCTTCGTTTAACTTTCTCACTAAGTAAAATTGCAAGAATATCTAGCAAGGCTATCATACCACGTTAACAGAGATGCCAACTTGCTCCGCTTTGTAAAATTGTATTTTCTAGTGGTAACGAAATTGAAGTTACTTTTAGTTTAGTGTTTTTCATTTTAAATAATTTTTTCACCACTAAATATCAAAAATTATAAATATGATATGAAATGCAACGTTAAAGCCGCAATTAACTGGTTACTGTCTTAAAAAGTAGGCGTAACTATCTTTCTTTAACTAATCTTACANGAATTATGTGTTTCTAATAATCTTGGCTTCGCCGGTGACCCCCCTGGCGCTACGAACAAACTCAGTGTTGGCCTCCGGTGACTCTCAAGGCATTCAACGAGTTAAAGGAAACAGTACGGTATATAGAATATAACACATTGCATGCGGTGCGGGAAACTTTTGGAAAAAAAATGTATTACGGCTATTATAGATTAAAATGTTAAAGAAGTGGTAGGCAAGATTTCATAAAAGTTGGAGCAAAATTGTCATTATTGCTACAATTTCTATTGAAAAAGGAATAACGACGAACGATTGTCGTAATAATTAGCTATATACTGTATCATTTATGCTTGGGGTAATCACGAACAAATAATTTCTTTGTAGAATAGTAACTTAACTTAAACTTTTGTTTGGATCGCAGAAATTTCAAAAACGTATTTTTACCAAAACGTATTATTAGATTGACCCGCTTGCAATGTGTCAATACTACAATCATTCATCGAAAACATTTTTTTTAAAGATTGAAGTTGTAGCTACAGGGACAAGTTTGCTCCAACTTTTACGAAATCTAGCTTATAATTTCTTAAATTTTTTTATTTATAACAGATGTAATACAATTTTTGGAAAAGTTGCAATGTGTTAATAAATTTCTTTTGCTACTACAGTGAAACCTCTCGGGATTGACCACTCTCTGTTCCACACTAAAATGGTCGATAATGGAAGTTGATCATTTTTAGAGGTTACCTCTATTGACTTCAAAATATAATCGAAGATGCATGATTTTTGCAAACGAATTTAATTTTAGTCAGTGTCATTTGCTTGGTGCAAAAATGCCACTTGTGTTGGAGTCCTGAAAGCCAGATTCATGAATAAAACTTAGCATCAATAAAAATGATCCCTACTGATATAATAATGGGTAAACACAAATTTACCAATTATGAATTGTAGAACTACGTTAAATAAATGAATAATTATAATTTTTTGTTTAAGTTTGCATTCAATTTTATATCATAAAAATGAGTGTTTTTAAAAAAAATGAGATATTTGTTTGAGTTGCTTAGCTTATTTTTCTAAAATAACTTTTTTTTATTCCTATTAAACTTTTAACTCCAAAAGTAAGTCATTGATAGCATCGTCTTTCGTGCACTCTGACTGCAACATGAGGCTGTAGAGCTTTTGCAGAGGTCGTCAAAATGAAATAAGAACTTCACACAAATATTTTGAGAACATTTAAACCTACTTATTTGTTCATATTTTTGTGTTTCCTCATAAGACCCTTTCCTCATTTGGTGCATATGTTTGCCTGGTTGCTGGGAGAGGTTTTAATGGTCTTTTCTAAAGGTTTTCTTCAACACAAAGTTCATGGAAAAATTTCGCGCCTCCCAAATAGGGTCGTAATTACAGGAGGTCGCTGTACTAGGAAAATTATTTTCTTAGACGTCGGATATTCTGTCGTAATTTGCAAGGTAAATAAACATAAACTCAACCCAACAGAGAATACTCTGTCTATCAAAAGATATGAAGTGATAGCCAATTAATGTTTGAATATAAGCAAACATTTTAGTCTCTTCTTACTCTACTCTACTTCATAAGTCCAGTGGAAGGTTCTAAGTTTCACCACATAAGTTAGAACAGGGGTTTCTAACTGGCGGCCCGGGGGTCGCATCCGGCCCACGAAGTCTTTTTTTGTGCCCCGCGAACTAAAATATATTTGTTGTCATTTTTTGCGGACAATTTTTGTAAAAAATCTATATGGATTTAAAATACGTTTCTTGTTAATAGAAAGGTAATTTCTTCGTTTCAGTGTAATGTAACATACCAACGGTGGAAAAAAATTTATTTCTTCTGGTTTTGCATACAAGAAAATACTTATTCAAATACAAAAATAATCGTGTATGTTGCTCTATTTTATTTGTGAATATAATTCAGCGTGTGTGTATCAGAAATTTTCTCTAAGAAATTCTCCGATTTAACTTCTTGAAACCACTGATTTTGGACGAAAATATTTACACATTATTAAAATATTTACAATTTTAAATGTAAATATCTATTCTCTTGTGGTTTCAGAAGACAAACCTCAATTTTCTCATTGAACATTTTGTGTGGTACTATGTAAGTTTTAATACCAACCTAAGTTTTATATCTTAACAATTAGATATCTGTTGCACATTAATTGTTTAATACATAGGTGCACATTATTGTAGCCCGAATTTTTATTATTTATTTAATATTTCTAAAAATATTATTAGTAACAATTAAGTATTTTTAAAAATCTACTTCTTATTTTAATTTGTAATTCAATACATTTGTTTTGTACAACTGGGTTAAAATTCTAACAGTAATATTTAATGTTCCTTCAAACATAAAAGAGTCCTACATAAAATTTTGTTGAAGTTGCGGCCAGCCAATTGATTGTGGCCCCCGGCCTCGCATGTAAGTTGGAAACCCCTGAGTTAGAATGTTAATTAATCATAAGTTAATTAAAATACTGCACCGTATCTCACATCGAATTTATTAAAATATAATTCTTTCTCGCCTACTTCTTTTACTTATATTAGATTTATTATTTATGTATCTATTTTATTGTAAGAGTGATACATTTTTGTTTTGTGCTGTCAACTTTGATACACAATTACTTTGTTTATGTTTTACATGGCTTCGTGCCTGTATTTGTATTAAGTGAGAAATATATAATGAAAAAATTTAAATCTTTGTGAAAGAATTTTTTGTGTAATTATATAAAATGTGTCACTTGGCAGAATTGATACTTGACTGGCTTGGCTTACTCGAAATAGAATGGAAAAAAAACAATTGCTAACGTAAACAAATGCCACGTTACAACAACCAATCAGGATCGATATACCCACACTACGTCACTTGCAGGTATTCCATTCTCTTATCACATTTTGATTTTCATCGGGACGCTGTACTCCCTGGACCCAATACAAAGAATTCTATAACGTCGATTTTAAACAAGCTGCTGACGCCAACATTGACTAGAACTGCAATTTATGATAGGTTAATACAACACGAACGGCGCGAAAAAATTACTTATATAATCCGAAATGCTTTAAACTAATTAGATGTCAAACATGATAATATCTATAATTTATTAGGTGTGAATAGAAACAGATCCACGGGTATCATCAATTCAAGTTGTTTAGTAATGAAGTGCCTTATCAAACGACTACATTTCGAACAAAGTTCAAATTTAGCTGCATGTTTCCCTCAAAACTGAACTAGCTGGGAGTTGAGGAATGAAATGATTATGAACAGTTCCTATTCAATTATCCTATAATTCATCTACTAACAGTCATGTTGCCAAATCAAATTGCCATTAAATGCTGTTTATATGTCATATTTGGCCATGTTTGTTAGAAGATTAATTCGATTCAATTAGGACATTATATTATTTGACATTGTCCGTGTTACGTTGAGTGTAAATTTTAACTCGATTTAATACTTTTGTTTTAATTAGGCGTTGCTCCTTAAGGAGGATAAATAATGGAGTTGAAATATAATTCCATTAATTCTCTGTTAAATTGTAAGAATTTGTGGTTTTATTTCTTTTTAACAAAAAAAAATGACCTATGAATTAGTTTTGCTTCCTGGTGTATTGGATTTCAAATGATTCTATCACTTATAATTTTTTCCAGCATGACAAATTTTTAAAGATTTTTTTTTAAATTTAAAAGCATATGCCTCTAAAAAAAACTATTGAAAATAACTCTACGAAATCTAGAATATACATATACAAAGTTGAATGCTATAAAAATTACATTTAAGAAGAAAAAAAAGCATGTGACCTTTATCTCATCTTAAACTGAAATGTATTATCGCCTTCTTCCTTTCCTACCACTCCCGAAGTAGGAGAGAAGTAAAAACACTTAGTATTCCTTCGAGTGAATTGAAAGAAATTCCTGGTTAGAAATATATTGTTGAATTGCATAGAAACTGTAACTCATGTAGATAATCTGATTGTAGATTTAAAGTCAGTGACCAGAAAATATTTGAAATCCGTTCAAAAATCTCATACAAATTTTTTTCCCCTAGTGTAATTAACGAAGGAGAAGGATATGTTTCGCCAACATTGGTCAGCCATAAATACGTTGCTCAGAGATTCAAGCTATTTTTTATTTATTTTCTTTTTAACTTTGGTATACGTCACTTCCCGTCGGCTGAGTAGTAGTTCTCTCGTGCTACAGGTTTTGGGTTTGATCCTCGGACCGAGCAAGGTAGACTCAGTCTTTCATCCCTACGGTGTGTTGAGAAAATTGAGTACCAAGTATGTTTGAGTTCCACGTTCGGCTGACCACCAAACTGGAACTCTTGAAACCCCGAGACAAGAAAACTGAGATGGGCTCAGTAGGCCTTCTTTGGGCTGTCACGTCACTGAGTTCAGTTTAATATACAATTACATTACCCCAATTTTTACACTCTAGGTTTTTTAGTTATTTTCTAAATTTATTTCTTGGTTTCTATGTTTCAAAGGATTTGAAACTGCTGCGGATCTACGCCTGTAATTTTTAACTGAATAAGCAGGGAAATTCTATGAATTATTCGTCCCAATATTATTTCCAAGCATTTTTGAAATACCCATAAATCAAATCGCTATTGTATGAATTAAATGAAACGTTTATAAATCAAAAGTTTAATTTAGAATAAAACTAAGACGCAATTAAAGATAGATAGATAGATAGGTATACGCTATTGTTCATGTAAAATAAAATCATGTAAAAAGTTCAACAAAACAATCCTGATTAATAACAAAATTGTTTTAAATATGTACATAAAGTAGCTATAAGTCTGTAAAAATGTTCCTAAAAAGTATAAATAGTTATTTTATTCATTCTTTACATTCTTTTGTTTTCAATTCTTTTATTTAAAATATTTGTTTTCTTTAAGTGTACTTTTTTAGATGTCTAAACATTATGTATTAATGCAATATTTTCATTTGTGGATTGAATTAATTATATGCTCGTTGAAAATGGAAAGGTAATTAAACAACAAATCTTATTGATGCGAAATGAAAAAAGTTAATTAATAATAGCCTTAAACTAGACACACGAGTCTTAAACTAGAAAAAAAAATATTTCTAAATTTAATGAATTTAATCAGTATTTACAAAAAATCTTACAATGTGTATTATAATATTTTTTACGTTGTTTTCTAACTGATTTTTATCTCCTCTTGAAAAATGTTCATTTTTTATTTACCTCGATTTTGTTTTATTTATATTGTACAACTGTTCTTAAATGTTTTTTTTAAGAGTAGAAAAGTCATGAATATATTTTGCACATTTTATTCCGTACTTAAATACTCACTGAAGGATATAAATCTTTTAGTGAATGTTTATCAATAATTATTTTTTAACATCGTCCAAATATCATGATAACAAAAATATCGCCCTTTCGTTAAGGAACTTATTAACATTGAAAATTAAATTGTTATTTTTTTACTAACTGATTTTCATTTTATTTTTATTCCTTATAGCCGTGCAACCCTTAATTAGCATCGTTCAGCACTTTTGGTAAAACACAGCTCTCTTCTTCATTTTCAAATTTTTTTATGATGAATCTTTAAACATTTTTCTAAAGTAAAACGCTTATGAATTTTTCTCAACGATAATATGTAAACACTTTTTTTAGGAAATTTTTATGTCACATAATTTTTAAGCTGAAAAATTACAATTAAAAAAAAAACTATTTGTAAGTAGACTAAAATAAGAAAGTACTTTTACTTTGGTCAGGCTTGAAGCGATTTATTTAAATAATACTTTAGAAAGATGAAAGTGAGGAAAGAATATAAAAAATTACCTTTTCATTCTACATGAAAGACTTGTATTTTAAAATGTTCATTTAATAAAGTTTTTTTTCTTATTAAATGGTATCGGCAAATTTCAAATGGTATCGGTAATCAGTTAAAATTTCGATTAGCAATAAAAGTTCATACTTGCCTAAAATTTTTCGTGTAGCATTTGCGAAATGAAACTTGTCTTGACATCTGCGTTCAGGAAAGCTCAAGATAAAATTTGAGCACACGAGATTGTTGGAAATGGATCGAAATTTTGTTTGATGATGAGAGCGATAAAATGGTGAAATAATTTCTAAATTGTAGTAGAATTGATTTGACAGACGATTGAAACTTGTATTGCAGCACAGAGTTATAATTTCACTACTTCATGTTTAGTTTTTAAGATACGCGTGGGATTAAATGCTTTTAATCTTCAATTAAAAGTAAATTCGTGTTTAAAATTGCAATTTTCTTCTTTACTTAACTTAAGAAAAGCTCTTCTTACTTTTGCATTTTTCTTTTTATTCTCTTCTCCCTTTTTTTCTCTTTAGCATTTCCTAGCTAGCCGTTTATAAAAGTTCAATTATGTACAAAAAATGGGATAATAATCAATGAAAAATAATTTAATAACAGCTGTTTCTTAAAAGTACCATTTTTTTCCTTGAAAAATTCCACAGTCAACGCACTTTATACCATATTGTCTTTTCTCTTATTAACTTGATACAAATCAACTAATAACGTTTTTTAACTACCATACTTCTTGTCATCCATCGTAGTTCATCTCGTTAGTAATAATGTCTAATAAGTGTAATATATAAACGAAAATTTCAGAAACAAATTTTCTACAAAGAACGTCAATATATTATTAAAAAGCTACATACATCTTAGAACGTTTTGACGAACATTCGAAGAGCCGGAGATTCGGTAATTAAAAAAATTATTCGAATGTTAATATAACATTGTCAGTGAAACATTGCTGTCCTGTCTTGCAATTGTAATATGTAGATTTTAGAACGTGCCATTCAGATTATCGTTTGAAGCATGCAAAGATTCAATAATTGAGAAATAAATTTGAATCATTGTAAATATACAATTATCTGAAATGATTTAATTTGAATCAGTGATTTAATGAAATGAGAGTTCCAAGAATCAAATAACTGTCTTTTTTTAGCGTTTAATAAATCATAAATGCTAAAAGAAATACTATTTTGAAAATAAACTTTCCACGAATCGTTAATACATCATTGCTGTAATATTCAATTTGAATAAGTAATTAACAATTTGAAATATGTAGGTTTTAAAAAGTGTTATTTCAGTCGGTAGTTCGAACCGCGTGAAGATTCGATAGCGGAAAAATGTATTTGACGTGATTTGAAATAAATTTTCTTTTTGTGATTGAGATGATGATTTGAGACAATTGTAAAACTATAAATTAAATAATCATTTAATTATAAATAAAAAAAAATTTAATTATAAATTAATTATGAACTAAAAATTTGTCTCAAATAATTCAATTTTAATCAAGGATTAAATGAGAAGAATATTTCAAGAAACGAAACACTAGTTTTTTTCAGCGCATAATCAGTCATATACAAACAAAAAGCAAAATATTTTGGAAATAAGTATTCTGCGAACCATTAATACATCATTGATGCATTGATAATATATGTGTAATTGAAATATGTAGATTTCATAACGTGTTATTAGTGGCTAGTGGCTCAATTAGTGACTAATTGAGTGCTGAAATAAGGCAATAAATTTTTGCTTGGAATCCTCATCTCATTAAATCACTGATTCAAATCAAATTATTTTAAATCATTATTAAAATTAGTTATAATGATTCAAATATATTCCTCAATTATTGAATCTTCGATAACTTCAAACGATGTTAGGATGTTCAAGGATGTTAAAAAAAATATTTCGAAAATAAATTTTCTACGAAACGTTAATGCATCGCTGCTGTAAGAGTCAATTTGAATCAGTTTAACAATTGAAATATATAGATTTTGAAACGTGTCATTTTAAATGATTGTTTGAACCTTGCAAAGATTCGATGGTTGATAAAATGTATTTGAATATTTATAATTAAAGAATTTAACTTTAGAACAATTTAATTTTAATCGGGGATTAAATGAGATGGTTATTCCAAGAAGCGGACAACTGCTTTATTTCTGCAGATAAAAACTAATACTTCATTGTTGTAATATATTTGAAAGTGAAATATGTAGATTACAGAACGTGTTATTTCAAACGATTGTTGGGAGCGTGCGAAGATTCAGCAATCGGGGAAAAATATTCTACGAATAAAGAAAGAGTAAATCACATTTCTCGTAGGTAATGTATTAAGAGAGAAATTGGAACCGATAGCTACAATGCTTTTACAAGAAAGAACAACAATCCTGTCAGTGTTATAGAAGCCAGAAAGAAAACAGGGGGGAAGAACTTCGAAGGAAACGTGTTCGACGTGATTGATAAATTAATTCGATTAAATATAGGAGCCTTTTACCAGAATGGGAGCTCCTTTAATTCCTAGCTTAACTAAGAGTTCTGTGCAATCTTAGCATAAATAAAGCTCTGAAGCTAGGATTACTTCATTGGCGATTGTAAACTCTTGAGGAAGTTGGTGCTTTCGGAATTCGATTGTTAGTTTAATATTTTCCGAATCCTTTTAGGGTTATAAGCGCGATTATAATCCTAATAGAATTCGTTATAAGTTAAATTATTAATAAAAATGTTTCAGCTTATTTTTTGTTTGAATTAGCTTAGTATTTAGCTATCCTATAAAGAAATTGAACCAAACGTGTACTTAAAACATATATTTGGGATTATAAACAATGAGGTTATCTTAAAGTGTAATTAAAACATATTTGGTATTAACACTGAAGTTGTTATCTTAACGTGTAATTAAAACATATATTTAGGATTAAAATCACTGAGGTTATTATCTTAACGTGTAGTTGCAACATATATTTAGGATTATAAACATTGAGTTTGTTATCTTAACGTGTGCTTATCATACATTTGGAATTCTAAACACATGAAGTTGTTATCTTAAAGTGTAATTCAAACATATATTTAGAATTATAAACACTGAGGTTATTATCTTAAAGTGTAATTCAAACATATATTTAGGATTATAAACACTGAGGTTGCTATCTTAACGTGTAATTAAAGCATATGTTCGGAATTGTAAACACTATACCTTAATGTGCAATTAAAACATATATTTGGCATAATAAACGCTGAAGCTGTTATCTTAATGTGTACCTACTCAAATCATATATTTGAAAGCGGCACACATAATTTTTTTTCGTCTAAAAGTGACACTTTTTCTTCTCCTGAGGCCAATAATGGCCCTTTTCCCATTCATCCTGTAAAGAGAACATAAGCAAAAACAATAGACGGATTACATAAAATGCAACAAATAATGGCACATGTTAAGGTAGGAAAAAAAAAGAATGGCACTTTGCCATGGTAAAAAGTAACAAATAATTGAATGTATAGAAAAGTTCAAGACATATTTACAAGTAGGGAAACGAAAATTCCACGAAGGAAAAATGCTTACAATAAATGGGAAGAATTAACAAATATCCATAATGAATAACGTAAAGATCATAAGAAACTTCATTAACAAAAAAGTGTACCCCTGTTAAAGTAGAGACCCGACCGTCCTAGTTATTACCACTCGTATCAGGTTGCTCTCTACACTAAAAATTACTCGGATTAATCTCGTTCTGATCAGACCCACAGGGGGTTGCATGATAGGGGGTTCCCTATGAATTTTTTAGAAAATAGTGGTGGATAAAAATCTGATAAATTGAATTTATTAAACCAAGAATAAAAAATTAATAAACTACCACTTGAAAATATTTATTCGCTGTCCGGAGCAAGTTGGCCCTGAACTGTAACTATGCGCGCTAAATAATTACTTTCTAAAATTGTACTTGGGCACAAACTTTGCCCTACATTTATACCTTTCATTGGACAGCTGACAGAACCATTATATGTTGGAGAATTTATTTATTAAAATAGTATGCAATCCATATCTCAAAGTTGAAGAGAAGTTAAAATGATTTCGAGATAGTGAGTTTTTGAGATTGGAAGTTCAGAACTAAATATGTTCTAAAAAGTAGAAAATATATTCTAAAATATTGCTTTAAAAAGTAAAGTTATAAAAGATAAGAATAACTATTAATAAATATCTATGAGATGATAGTTGACTATAAGTCTAAACGCAACAATTATAATTTTATTTTTTAAATAAAAGACAAAAATAATTATAGATTAAATAGAAAAGAATATAATTAACTTATATCGTGATTTTTCCGAAAATATGAATTTTCTATTTCGAAAAAAATTTCAACGTAACAAGGTTTTGAGAAGAAACCCTTTAACATAGGAATTCAAATTAACATTAGATAGATATATAATGCCAAGGGAAAAAAAGTTTTTTTTTTTGACGTAACAAGGTTGATATCGAGAGTATGAAAAGATTTTTATAATATTACAAAACTAAATATGCTAAAAAATTTCTAGCATATTTAGTTTTCAAATATGCTAAAAAATTTTAAAATATGATAAAAAAAATTTAAAAAATAAATAAATAAAATTATTTCATTTTTAGAAACTGTGCGCATTAAAGATTTTTTTTCTTTTCGATTTTAAATGGATTTTACCATGTCAGCCCACTTAAACTTTTCATGAATAATTTCAACCTATGAATTAAAAATTACAACAACAATAAAAAAGAAAAGAAGAGAGCTTACTGCAAATTAAAAATATTGATTATTTACAATCTATTTTTGTAATAATGAGTTCTTCCCAAACGATTGGTAATTCCAGATTGATTTGTATCTCAAAGCTTTACATAAAAATGGCAGAGCTCTCTCATCCACTGACTGTTAGAGTGAAAGTTTGGGGGGAGGGAGAGGGGGGTAGCTGTCAAAAACAGGAGTGGAGTTAGATTGGAAATAACTGACATTATGGAAACATCTATGATTGAAAGCAGGTGTTTGGCTCTTTCCGGGATTGAGCCTGCTTGGCGTAAACATTCGAAACGAGAAGAAAATCATTTTGGCGTTTTTCCAGATTTTTGACATACTGCATCTTTTCTGGAAAAATAATCTCTCTCCCGCTATATTCCTTTAGTATTATTGACATTTTTTTAAAACTTGAAGGACTTCTTTGTGTTTAATAGGAAAACAAAGTAGACAATGAGAAAAGTTTATTTATTTATTTATTTCGAATTTTATGAGCATATAGTGAAAATTTAGTTTTGGAAACAAATTTTTTGTAGTTAGTTTGAGTGATTTTTTCCGTAAAATTTAGTAATTCTTTCAGATGAAACGAATAACCGCAAGAAACTCCTAATAAATAAATAAAAAAATTTTTAGCTGACAGCGAAAAAGTGTCTACATATTTCCAGCACGCAAAATATAAAGCTCTTCGTCAGGACGGTGCATGCACAAGGGAATATTTTGAAATAGAATAAAAACAATTTCTTGTTTTGGAGACATAGTTGTCAATAGAAAATAAAAGGAAAAACATTCATGAGAGGAAAAGAGAATTAGCCAAGGTGAGGATTGTGGTGGAAGTTGCCAAATCAGGACGGAACACAAATCCAGGTGCAATGAAGGGTTGGCACAGAATTGATATCATTTATCTCTTAGTAACTAGAGGATCAGAATAAATATGAATGAGAGAAAAAGACTCGAGGGTAAAAAAATGAAATGATTAGTCGGGAGTGAGAAGAATTTCGACGTGACTGAATTTAAATTTATGTCCCTGGTAACGTTGGGGAATAATTTCAATTTATAAACATTTTCTTCTCTTATTATCCTTGTTTGCACTTGTGAGCCTTCCAGACTGTGAATAAAAATGGAGTAAAGCGAACATTATAGATATTTTTCTGTATAAAAGTAGAAAACCTTTAGTACCTTTTAGTATAAAAGTAGATAGTAAATAGTTTAAAACCTTTTAGTATAAAAGTAGAATAGTTTTGAAGTTGACTTTGTAAAATTTATTTGAAAACAGAGAATTTAGAATTGGGGAAATTTACACTCTATAATTGCGAACAAAGTACAGATTGTTTTGATATTAGAACTGAGTCCCTATCTCACCCATCTTTTTTATATTTGTAGTATATCTTTTCTGTTAGCGTGCTCTTACGCTGGTTTTTGGGTTTCACATGCCAATAGTTGTCGGCATTTTATTTAATATTGCACTTACGTATTAAAATTGTGTCAGTTATTCTAGTTAACGAGATTATTATTGCTTTTTTTTTAATATTTAAAGTGGTAGTAAATTTTATGATTTAAAGATTTTTCTTATTAAATTAATAAATTTTATTTAGATTGATATGGTTCACTACTATATATAAACAACTTAAATTTATATATGAAGCATTATTGATTGCGCAGAAAAGCTTTAAAAATCAGGCAAAATTACAAAAAAATACATAAATAATCCTTAAATGATAGCCTCAAACACCAGATATTTTGGCGAAACATTTATTCCAGGGGTAATCAAGGAAAGCAGAAATTTTTAAAAACAAATAAAATTGCTTGTGAAAGCATAATTGTGTTAAACATAGAAGCGAAAGAAAATTTTACTTGGTATATATCTGCTTGAATTATGTACATACTACCGTGTGCAATTCCAAAAAAAATGTAAGTGCCTCACGATTGCATACCTGCCAACTTTTAATCCTTTCAAGGATGATTTTAATTTAAAATGCAATTTTAGGCAGTAACATTCGCTGTATTATGAACAAGCTTAAGCGGATTACTACGATAGTATTACATAATTATATATATGCTTAATTTTTTTAAAAATAGTGATGGAATAAAAATATTATAAATTAAGTTCATAAATGCAAGGAATACACAGAAAGCATATATTTTACTACCAATTTTAATATAGGAATAAAATTTTACGCCAAATGCGTAAAAATTAAGAGGTATGCAATTGATTCCGAGAAAAGTGACTTTACGTTTATTTTCCTATTATTGCTAATGCTATAAATGCTAAAATAGAATTTAAAAAAAAACAGATAATTTTTTTGTTGCAATGTGTAGTTTAGCATATAAAGATGCAAAATATATAAAAATCTGATTTTTTTTACCCTTACGTTGAATTTTCAATTACGCGGCACTCAATTGCGCAGGTAGACCATGTTATTTTAACTCTAATTTTATGATACCATAGAAATTTCTTAGTAAGTTGCAGAGTATATGCTCTAAATGAAGCTGATTTCAATTTCTTTCGGCTACGGAACTCCAAATAATCAACTGGTTCCTCGCTTACTTATCGGGAATTCTGCTCCATTGAAAGATCTAAGCTTCATCGATTGTGACATATGCGGCATATGTCACAATACCAGTGGTGATACCTGTGATACCAGTGGTGTGTAGGTGGCATATGATATGGCACCTACACACCACTGGTATCACAGGACATCCCCTGATACCCTGCTGGACATAAAAATGCGATCGAAGAACCGAGACTGCTTTGGAAAATTTTACATTTGGCCATCTTAAGTGCCTTACTTTTGAGGGGGGGGGCAGAAAGATCTTCCCTACGTGCAAAAAAATGCTATGTTCAACCACGGAACATATTTTGGTCTGTCATAGACTTTCTAAGGTGGATCCTACTTCAGATTTTCTTTTTGTTACAAATTTGTCAGCTGCGTCCTGAAGATTATCTGACATACGACAGATTAAGAGGATAAGCAACGATAAATTTTTTAAACACAGATTGTTTGAGGAACGACTGTTGAGGGCGCTTCAGAAGCGACTTAAGAGTGCAAGGGGTTAATGATTCATTTTTAAAAACAAATAATTTGCATACTACTAGACTGTTTTTCTCCAACTTTTGGGAGCTCCACCTTTTGAAAATCAACACGCACTTTTTGGACGACCCAATATTTCCTAATACCTTCCTTTATGCCGTGAACTGCTAATTTAAACTTTTGCCCTCAAGAAATCCCAGAATGAAACAAAAATCCAAACAACAGGAAAAGAAAGACACTTGTTCCATAAAACTTTCAACCAAATATCCCCACCAGAAATGACACCTTCTATTTGTATTGATCATCCATATTATCCTAGTCTGCAGCAAAAACTGGTAATCACTTAACATGGCTGCAAATTTTTTGTAAAAATTTATTCTAATGTTACCTAAGTTTATGTTTTAATGTATTATTTTTCATTCATTTGAACTTATTTTTCACACCACTACATATAAATTATTTAATAGTTCATATCCAATGCCACTTCGTTTCAGCTCCTTCGTACCACCAAACAGTTACTCCGAATAATAGACTATACTGGCAGAGCAATCATAAATAAAGAAACAATAGCCTTCCTGATGATCGACATATCCAAAGCATTTGATAAAGTATGGCACACTGGTACAATATATAAACTCATACAGCTGAATTTTCCACCCGGCATAATCAAACTCCTATCCTGCTATCTTTCTAATAGAACATTTCAAATCACCATCAAAAACAAAAAATCCACAAAGAGAAACATCACAGCCGGAGTACCACAGGGCAGCATTCTGGGACCGATATTATACATATTATACACTTATGATTTTCCTATAAACAAAGCCGATTATAACAGCATAACAGCCTATTACGCAGACGATACCGGTATTATTATTAAATCCAGAAACCCAAATCATGCTCTTCAAAAACTACAAGACCATATAGACGAAATAGAAGACTGGTGCTTAAAATGGAAAACTGCAGTAAATGCTGGAAAATCACAAATATTAATTATACAAAAAAGAAGAATTAAAATACTTCCACAACTTCAACCAAAAATGTTCAACATACCAATACCAATAGTTAAAAAAGCAAATTATCTTGGCCTTATAATCAATAGCAAACTCACCTGGAATGATCACATCAAAAGCACAATATTAATCCAAAATGCAGCAATAATAGCCATACAACCATTAATATATAATCAGAATATGTCACTTAAACTAAAGAAGCTACTATATACAGCAATGATCCGCCCAATACTTACCTATGCCTCACCTGCCTGGACAACGATACCTCAACATCTACTGAAGAAATTAAACCAATGCCAAAACAAGATCCTTAGAAAAATAACCTGTGCAAGATGGTTCATCCGGAATACCAATATACATGCAGACCTCAAAATACCAACTCTATCACAGCATATATACAAGCTAAACGCAGATTTTTTCGATAAAGCCATAGAATGTAAAACAGCAAATTTTAATGAAATCTTTAAATTTGAAAATTATATCAAAGATAAAAACTACAGACCAATAGCTGCACATTTCACCTCCGACGCCTCATATCATAACTATCAAAACAAATAATTTCATCAACCTTTCTGAAAATAACGTTTACTCATGCTGATACAATTCTGAACAACTCCAAAATCAAACAAACACAGTTTAGAGCAAGCTGCTCAATTTATTTTTGATTCCTTTTTAGTTATTCAAGCAAAGAGCTTGAAACATTCATAAAAGCAACTCCATTGCCTGCTTACCTCATTGCTCAACCAAAACTGTTCAAAAATTCCAGATGAATGGGATAGGGGCCGCTTCGCGGCCCAGGTGCCCAGTAAAATCTAAACACTAGGTCTAGGACTCAGCTCCATTGTTTTCACCATTCAATTGCACTTCGGCGATTTATTATACATTCCCACTAAGATGAATTAGTTAAGAGCCCTTCGCGGGGCTGGTGCTGAGATAACGGCCACATATGAGTATGTGTTCAGCTCCTTACTGGTGAAACTTAATTGTCGGCTTAGGTTTTTAAATGTTTAACTCTCTATTCGGGGATGCCAACTGCTCCGCTTTCTGGAATAGTTTTAATAAAGTGGTAACAAATTAAATTGTAAAATTCGTTTAAGAGGGATAGTTACGCCTACTTTTTCATAGAGTGACCAGTAGGGAGATAGATGTTTTAACGTTGCATTTTATACGATACTTATAATTTTTGATATTTAGTGGTGAAAAAATTTTTAAAAATAAAAAATGCTAAACTAAAAGTAACTTAAATTTCGCTACCACTAGAAAATACTATTTTAGAAAGCGGAGCAAGTTGGCATCCCTGCTCTATTAAACATAGTTTGCAAAAAGCTTAGTAGTTGGCATGGCTGACTAAATGAATAATTCAGAGCTGACAACTTTCAACCCTCTTTTTGTAAAATTTTATTCTAGTGGTAGCTAAGTTTATTTTTTGATGTAGGAATGCCAACTGCTCCGCTTTCAGCAAAAGATTTAATCAAGTTGTAGAATAAGAATAAATACGCATGTCACCACGAGTCAACTACAACAAAGGTGCGTTTCATATATTTTTAATTTTTGCATTCGTGGAACAATTACTTAGAATAAAAAATACTAAACTGAAACCAACTTAAGTTTCGCTACCACTGGAAAATACTGTTATACAAAGCGGAGCAAGTTGGCATCTCTGTTTGATGTATCATTTTTTATTCTTTTAAATTTATTTTCCACACCACTACATATAAATGATTTGAAGCTGCAACGCCACTTCGGTGCCTTACCTTGCAGAGCTATATAGCCCGCCAAAGGCTGTGTAAAGCGTGGAGGTATCGGGTTCTAATCCCGTTGTTACCCTTGATGTATCTTCGTGCTATTCTTATCTATATTGTGCTATAAGCCCTTCTATTTGACAAAAGTTTATAAGCCTGCAAATGTTCCAATAAAACCAATCCAGTTCACTCGTTAGGAGGCTTTTAAAATGCTGGCAAAATTCTCAAAACATTGGATTTCAAATGTCAGCCGCTCTATAAAATATTTTGCAAAAACCGTAGAAGTTAGTAGGCTTGTTAATTCCACCCTTGGTTGGTCCATACAAATATCTAAAAATACCTTATTCTATAATTTAGCCAATACTATGCATTCCTCAATGGTCGTATAATGTCAAATGCATAATTTATAGTCCAAAATTGTAGACAAAAACAGTTATTGACTGTTATTCCATACATAATTGGTCTAATTATTCCGTAGAAATATGGTTCAAAGAGTTCTCCAAAAGACTCAATATTGACGCCAACCATAAATCTGCAACAAAAAGTGACTTCTTAAGGGAAATTTTTTGTTGAGTTTATTAGAAACACCTGATTTTATCTAATTGGTGTGAGGTGATTTCAAATCTGATGATAGTTTTGCTTCGAAAGATACAGATTGTTTTTCGAAATGAAATTTTTAGTTTATTTTTTGTCTGGATATACAAGTGTATAAAAAGCATATAGATATATATGTTACCGTTTAAGTGTGACATCCGTCTTTTCAGAGAATAACTAGGTATTTCGTGAAATAACTAGACAAGCCAGTTAACCCTTTAATAGACCATTTATTTCTAGTAAAGGTAAATTAAAGTGTTTTTGAAATTTTTTTAAGAATAGTAATTGATATAAGAAAAAAAAACTCATTTAGTTTATTAAAATGCCATTTTTCGGTGGTAAATATATTTAACACGACCTATTAGGAACTTATTGACTTTTATTTTTCTTTATTTATAAAATAAATTTTATAAATGCTACAAACTTCAAAAGGAATTATGTATTTTATAACTTTTATACGCTTTTTCAAACTAACAAATGGCTGCCAATTTTATTCAAACGCACTTCAAGAAAGCTGAAGTTATTAACAAATAGAAAACTAAATTAAAAGTGGTGGTAAGTATACTTCCCACTGCCTTCGAAAGGGTTAAAGTATATAAAATTATTGAATACGACGATTTAACTAGGTGTTCTATAGAATAATGATTACTTGATAGTTAAAGTATGACATACGGGCACTCAAAAGTTCTTTGAGCCGGTTCTAGCTGCTTTTAGTCAGTTTAGAACAGCTTATAGATAAATTCCAATTACCTTTGTGTGTGTACCCTTCATTCCGCTGCTTTTAGACGTCGTTATTAACATAAGAAATAATAAATTATATCATCTCCTTTTCTTTATTAATTATCAATTGATTATCCGCCCAAGGATAAAATGTATTTTTCGAGAGATTTTAGCTATTTATGATCAATTAGTTTAACGGTCTATCATGAGTTATTTCATAGCATAGGTAGATGAAGTATGAAATTTTTCTTCTATTATATACTTTTACTGACTTGTTTAGTTATTCTATGAAATAACTGAATTATACACTTTAACTGTATGATATACATATACACTTGTCTGCCCCCTTTGAAAATAACTCTAAAGGCAAGACCTTAACTTATCGCACCATAAACTGAAATATATTATCACCTTCCTACCACGACCGACGTAACAGAGAAGAGGGGAACACTCAAATGAAGTCTTGGTTCTGACTATAATATTAAATATTAAAAACACTGTAGGTTGTAGAGGAAAATTTGATTGCTGATTTGGAATCAGCAATGCTGAAGTGTCTGAGATTTGTTTAAAAAATTTCATGCAACTGGGAAAAAAATTGTTCCCCCGCTTTGTTATTTAAATACATTATCGATATAAACAAATTTTTTTCTCTGTACGATAGATTCCATACATATTCTAAATATTGATAGAGTGAAAAAAGAATAAGAAATACTGAAATTAAATTACACCTTATGTGATACAATGTGATAACACTTTTTTTTATACGTGATAAAACAAATCCGATCATTTTTAATATTGTTCTTTATATTGCTATATAAACAGAAAAAAAAGTAAAAAATTTGATTAAGATCCATTCCAGTAATTTTTTCTTTTCTTTCATCTGAAAAAATTCCGATATCTTGACGTTTAATGTGCTATATTAAAGAGAATTCTTTTGTATTTTGTAAAAATATAGAAAAATAAAATTTTTCCCATTAGTTGCAGCTTTGTTGTATTTCTAATCCTAGAAAAAAAAATTTATCATGTCTTTCATTTAGAAAAACATTCATTTTATAAATAAACAGAAATACATGTGATTAAAAATATGAAAAATATTTACCAGAAAATATTATTATTACAAAAAAAGCTTATATCTTACATAAAGCGTGAGAGCTTTAAAAAGACCAACTTTTACGTATTTGGCGTAAAATAGTATTTCTATGTTTAAAGTGGTAGTAAAATGATTGCTTTCTATATATTCCTTGCACTAAAAAACTTAATTTATAATCTTTTTGACTACCACTATTTTTTTTAAAAAATAAATATATTCTATCTAAACGTTTCGTCAGAATAATTACTGATATACCATAATATTTCAATCAAGATTCCTGTCTGTGCGCCATTGAAGCCCGCAAGGGGGAGGCGAGGCAGGCAGGAAAAATTTTCTAAGTTGGCAATAAGTTGAATCTGAGTAATGTCGAAAGCTTGTAACATTTTTACACAGAAATTATTCTAAGCAAGGGAGGCCATATGACTTTGACTATGACATATTTATGTGTCTACCCAGTAAAGATGAATCGGTCAGTGGCGCTTCAAGCCAAATACTGAGATTGTACAGATATCCAGCACCTTAATTTCTGTGATAAACTTTTAAAAATAGCTTTCAAAATATGCTATGTTATTTAAATGTAATTGAAAAAATTTTTGAATTTTATTAGATAGCACTGTTTGCAATATTACTCGCTCGTCGCAACCTGCTATCGGAAAGAAATATATTATCCTGGAAGAAAAATTAATAAAAAAAGAGGTCAAAGGGAATTTTTCGGAACAAATTTTGTATTTTTTTATTTGATTACAGTAATTTTCGTAAAGGAGTTTCTTTTTTTTTCTTGTTAAAGGGCTTAGTAAAAGTTATATTCTAAGGTCTGAAAAGCTGGTAAGAGTTCCAAAAATATATTTTTTAAGTATAAAGTTCAAAAATTTATAAAGTATTTTTCATAATAGGGGCAAAATTGATTTGTTAAATCTTGAAAATTAAAAACTCCAAATATTTCATGACTTGCTAACCGCTCTACAACAAATTATCTGTAAAATAATTTTTTTATAAATCAATAATCAGATCACCTGCTTTTTAATCTAAATTCTTTAAACAATTTTCATAAGACAATAATATAGAACTAAATATGTTGTTTAACAATGAATTTCTGTAAAAATTATTCGAAATATTCTTACTTTAGGCTAATTTTAAGAGGCTCTGTTGCCGCATGAAATGATGCTTTTTTAATCTGCTTAAATATGTTGCAAATAATATGCTGTATTTTCATAACTGCTGTAAGTTTGCAACAGTTACTCGTAGCTGTTAGATCAAGTTTAGTTTATCTTCAGTCAGCACCTTCTATGCTTGTTTTGAAAATGGCGCAAAGTGTAAATATGGAGAAAAGCCACTGTTTTGAAAAAATGAAATGTGTTTGTGTTCCAATTTTTCAATATTTAAACACTTTCTCCAATGTTCCATTATCTTAGCTCATAAAAAATAGCAAAAAATAAGAAGTCATCGATTTTGAAAATTTTCAATGAAAAAATTTAGCCTATCTGTCGAATTTTGAAAAAAAAATTAATAACTTTTAAAATATTTAAATTATTTGTCTGTTCTAGAGTTCAGATAATTTTTTTCGACAGGATGGCTCATGTAGTTTAAAATTATAGCTTTTTAAGTGTAAAGCATTTAAATTGCGATTTTTTTTTTTGTATTTCTTGGCGAAAGAGTTTTGAAAATCCATGTGAAAAATAAATAATTTACACTAGTCCTCAGCTTTTAGTTCAAAATAACGATAACAGTATAAGAAATCTAGTTACGAAATTTCAAAGTTATTTTCTATTATAAACTGTTTTTTAAAAAGTGTGTTAGAGTTAAAAAAAAATCTCAAATTCAGCGTTTTTCAGAAAATGCACATGATTCTGAATTTTAAGTTGCAATTAATATCTATTATATTAGATCAATATATTAATTTAATTTTGCACCGAATTCTGAAGCAAAAAACGTACTAATTCAAAAAATTAATTTCTGAAAATGAATTATATTCGTCTTAAGAATGTAATTTTCTCAAATAAAAAATGTTAAAATATGCGAAGAATAACAAAAACACTTTAGTTTATTTTTCTAGAGTTTACTTCCGATTCTGTTTTTATCAGTCGGTTTGTGAAAAAAAAAATTTCATTTCTAAAAATCGGAGATAAAGCATCTATAGGATTTTGGAGAGCTGAAGTTAAAATATGGATTTAAAAAAAACATATAAAATTTTATGTCGAAATTTCCCCCAGTCGGACACCTTAAATAGATAAACATCTTTTCCTAGTATATTTTGAAAGATAATGAAAGGAATAGTTTCACTTCCAATACATATAATTTTAACTTTAACGTAAGTCATTAAAATACTTATAATTACATAGAAAATTGAATAAATTTTTCACCACTTGTTTCATTTTTAGACGCTTCTGGAATGCCTGTAAATATATTTCTATTTCTGTTAGAAATCCTTTCAGCTGGAGTTTTATGAAAACTCATCGGCATCAAAGATGGATGATAAATACCCCTACAGTTTAAGCCGCTTTTTTTCATTATCATGCGTAACAGTAAGTTAATGCAAAATTGCAGCGAAGAATGGGTTTCACGTGGACATATAAAATTGAAAAAAATCATTTTTAAACATTGAAAAATATTGAATAGAAACAAAATTTATAAATGTTTTACTACCAGCTTTTATTTAAAAATTAGATTATAAATTTTATTTAATTCTTCTTATTATGCAATATTTATCTATATCTTTTGCTTCAAAGATTAAATGATTGTCAAATGTATTTGGCATGTAAGTCTAGATTTGAACATATAACTTTTATCTAAATGCGTTGTTTTAACCATGTTTAGCACTAGGTTTACGGGACGCGTCATTTTGACGCATTTCGAATTTTATAAGGAAAATTACAAAACCCGTTTGCATTTTTGTTTTATCTCTTGTAATGAATTTTATCTATTGATCGAGGTTAATATATATTGAAGTCTATTTTCTTCAAAAGCGTTGAAATATTAAAATTCTCTTAGTGGTATAGGATATGCGTCAATTTGACGCTATAGTAATTTAGACAAAATTTTGAGTAAACATCACATCAATAATAAATATGAATGTACCGACAATACTTCGATCTGTTACCTCAAATGAAACAAGCGATAAACAACTGTTGCCGATAAGTAATAATAGAAAGAACAAACGCAGAATGTCATTTGATGTCAGAGTGTCAGATTTTGAAGGTTTCAGTTGCTTAGTTCGAGTATTGAAAAATAAAATACTAGAATATTTCATAAATATATATCTCATAT
>NC_092211.1:86164933-86190361 GCF_043381705.1 Parasteatoda tepidariorum
TTGATGATAAAATACTATGTCTTTGATGATAATATATTATGTCTTTGTGCTAGAACATTGTGTTCATTGGCGAGCGAGCGCAGCGAGCCATGGTTCACGGCGTGAACCACATAGGATTGCGTAGCAATTCTCGGGGGTTGGTGAGCGTTAGCGAGCAGGGGGTGGAGCCTCCTAGTTGAAAAATAAAATACTAGAATATTTCATAAATATACAGGGTGATTCTAAAAAGCTGGGCAAAATTTTAGGAAGTGATAGTACACACCCAAGCAAACAATTTTGATCAAAGAATGCATGGTCGAAAACAAAACACAAAGGTGCTGGCGCATTTGGAAAGTTGTTTGATGCTAACGTGAAAGTTCCATTCCTGTTGCGAGTTACTGCGCTGCTTTACTTGTCGCCAAGCTTTCGGCCGCTGCAGGGAAGGTTCGTGATAATGTGTTTCAGAATGTTCGCCTATCTTTTCTTCGCCGTTGTACTGCGTGCATAGCACTATTTTGAACACTTATTGTAATCACATGCCATTAAATTTTGCTTTTATGACTTAACTTCATCGTTCTTTGTGTGATTTTGCCTCACATAAGAACATAAACTTTGACGCCCTCTAGCGGTTTTGCGTTTTGTTTTCGACCATGCATTCTTTGATAAAAATTGTTTGCTTGGGTGTGTACTATCACTTCCTAAAATTTTGCCCAGCTTTTTAGAATCACCCTGTATATCACATATTTTAATTTTTTTCTTATAGTATATAATTACATCGCTTTCTAAGTGCAGAGATGCCAACTGTTCCGGACACGCCAAAATAATTAAAAAAACGGTAATTAGCTACTAGGTAAAGTTTTGCTAACTCAAAAGTAGTGAATTACATAAGCCCACGAATTATTTCGAAATAGTGGTGGATAAAAATCTATTAAATTGAATTTATGAAACCAAGAATCACAATTGATAAACTACCACTTTAAAATATACATTTGCTGTCCGGAGCAAGTTGGCATCTCTGTAAGCGCTGTTGCATGTATTCGTCCATGCGTCAAATTGAAGCGTGTTCGTAAAGATATGTGTATAAGAAACGTCCGTAAGCCTAGTGAAGCCTCACCACGATGGGGCTAGAATTTGGTGGCATTGCTGAAGGGCGGATGAATCCCTGCATCACTCCCCCGAAGGGCTTCTACGGTGCAGAGTGCCAGGGGTGAAAGCGAGACGGAAAAGAGGAAAGGCTGGTATTAAAACCATTTCAGTTATAGCTAGTTTTGGGGAGGAGTTTACTTATTCTTTTTTTAAATTTTTCAACAATATCTACTTTATCTTGGAAAAGAAGCAGTTTTATATATATGCCAGAATTATAAAAGAAATCTTGATAGTTACAGATATTTCATTTTTTTTCGAAAAAAATGCTGTAATGAAATGTTTTACGTACCAGGTTTTTCTCTTTTCCGTCTTGCTATATAAGGACTTTCACCCATGCAGAGTGATGCAGTTCATCTTGAGTAAATTGAAAGAGTGTGATAATAAGTTAATTAAAGTATTTTGTCGCTTATGAAGAAGGCGGTGGTGGGGCTAAATTTGGCGTTTTCGTAAATGAAGTGGAAGTCGAAAATATTATTGAAATTACATTTTGAACATCTTGTAGTTTCCTTAAAGAAGGATGCCCTGAGTCGCTGTAAATAATTATCTAAGTGATCTATTTTAAGATCTTTGTGAATCGTTTTATTACTTATATAGCAGAGGGTACCTGTAATATATCGGAGTATTTTACTTTGAAAAATGTTGAAGTTTTGTAATCTGGGTTTTAGTTAACGTTCCCCATGATGAGGTGACATAGGTTAGAATAGGTCTAATGCACATGATGTAGATTGTCCTTTTGGTGGTTAAGGCCATTTTTGCGATGGATGATAATATTGGTCTGAGGACATGGTTGGTTGCATTTGCTTTTTAATGACGTCAGTACTGTGTTTATTCCAATTTAATGTATTCGTTTAGGTAGCACCTAAATACTTTGCACTGTTTACAATGGGGATTTTTTCATTGAACAGTTTTATTTTATTTTTATCATCAATTTTCTTTTTTTTTTTTGGCTTCTTCTTATAAATAAATTTGATTTATTAGGATTAATTTTTCTACGGATTTTAACTTGTCTTGAAATTTTATGAGGATTCGATATATTTCATATGGTACTTTCAATTTTTGATATGTTGTGGTGGAAAAATGACTTAAAACGAAAAATACTAATCTAAATATAATTCATTGTATTATTAATTTAATTAATTTTGTTTAATTAAATATTTTTTATTAAACAACGCAAGTTGGCATTTCTGTAAATGCATTCGTACAGAATCAGGATGGAGAAAATAAAAAGTGGCGGCTAATATTAGCAATGGCTATTTTTGGTAAATATATTTTTGCTTTTAATTTTGGTTCAAACACGTCCAATCAATTAGCTCAAAATGTAACTATATAGTTCTTTTTATTTTAAGCGAAGTAGAGTTAAATTAAATGAACAGAAACTTCATATTTCAGCCGGGAGCGTGAGGCAGCGAAGCGTCTTAGATGTAAACCAAACTATCATTACCATGTCCATAAATAAGCTGCTAAAGGTTGGGTAACAGTTTTATCTTTTTTACCGCAATTGTCGCCACCTACCTTGAGAATGCAGGCGACTAAAAATGTAAAAAGTGGTAGAAATTCAATTCATTTTTATTTATTTACTTATTATCGCTTTACTTATTCAATCGTAACTATCACTATGACTTGCATTTAAAATTATTCATATTTAAAACAAAAACATTCTTCTTTTTATTTGTTTACTGTCATATTCCAGTCGCCCAAAGGGCATCACCACACATGAAAGAGTCAGGGCAGGCTCTCTGAATCATACTTCAGTCCAAATCTTATTTTCTCTTCATTACTAAACTGGAAAAATATCCTATAAAAAGTTGCTGATTTTAGTCTCTTGAATTAAAATTTTGAATTTTATCAGGTATCACTTTTTACAACTTTCAATCGTTCGTGACAACCCGGCATACATGGCTCGCCTGTCTTGCATAGTGTCAGTATATTTACGTTTAACACGTTGAATGCCACTCTAATTTTACATGGCTTGTCCGTTTGGCCAAACGTTAAATAACTACAAACTAAATTTGCACATATTAGACAGATTTCGCTAGTTTTGTTAAAGGTTTAGAGTGACATGTCTGAAAAAAGTCATGAATTATATAAACCTACGAATTGTTTAGAAATAGTGACGGATAAAAATCTACTGAATTGAATTTATTAAACCAAGAATCACAATTAATAAACTACTATTTGAAAATAATTATTCGCTGTCCGGAGCAAGTTGGCATCTCTGTGTATATAAATATAACTTTTTTTGCGCGTTCTATATTATGTTCACTTCTTCAAACCATTTAATAACGATAATAATATTAAAAAAAATTAAAACATTTACTCGAATTATGCGTTTCTAATAATGGCATTCAACGTGCTTAAGGTACGAAGAACTTCTTTAGGATATCTCTCTTGTGATGAGAGCCAAGTTTTTAATTCAGATTTATTTTGAATTCCAATTGCAGGCAGAAATGTTTTTTTCACTTAACAGGGATGCCACGGGCGGCTAGAATTGTAAAAAGTGATAAAAACTCAATTCATCTTTACAAATTTATTATTACTTTAATTATTTTATATTAACTTTATTCCAAATTCGATGATCTTCAAGGATTTTTGAGCTAATTAGTTTTTAAAATACAATTACTGGAGCAAATCAGATATTGGGGAATTTGTTTTTTTTAAAAAAGAAGTGGTCCTTGAACAGATCCACTAAAAGACATTTTTGTTCGAGACCGTCTCATGGATACCAAGGGTGGCAAAAAATGTAAGAAATGGTAAAAACTAAATTCATTTTTATTTTTTTAATTAATGAACTACCACCATGACTTACATTTCAAATTATTCACATGTAAACAAAAAACATTCACTGCATTCAGTTTCAATAGTAAACTGTAATAAAATTTTCTAGAAATAGTAGCTAATTTTATTACACACCCTATTTAGTATTTTTAGACGCCCGTGGAAATCCTGACTTAATCGTTTGAACTGAACTGAACTTAATTTCTTAATTGGGTAACTCAGGCCGCTTGCGACCCTTTATCCATTCCTCGTGAAATGACGCGCAACAAAAAATTAAAAAAAGAAATAATAATTAGGTAATTTTGACAGAAAAGAGCGCCTTCCAATGAGGTAAACCGGGTTCGAATCCCAGTCGATACGAATTCCGCATCCGGCTTGCACCGACCACAGTACGGACCTGAAATATCCTCAGTGGTAGACGGATCATGGGTTAGAGCCCTTTTGCCGTCAGGATAACCGTGGGAGGTTCTCGTGGTCTTACTCCCCATGTAACGCAAATGCGAGCTAGCTCCATCAAAAAGTCCTCCACGAAGGCAAATTTCTCTCAATACTCGATTCGGAGTTCCCTTGTCTTCTGAATTGGTTTCAAAATGACAAGGCTACGGAGTTGAATATTAGTATTCGTAAATCCATAAGTATGAATCGGCTGTTGAACAACGGTTATAAAATAAAATAAAAAAAGTAATGGAACGTTCGCCTCCCAATGAGGCAAAATGGGTTCGAATCCCAACGGTNGGTTGCTCACGGAGGGTGTGGTTCTTCTCCATGATAAAGTGCGTCCACACGTCTCCAGACTCACACACATGGAACTGGCCAAGTTCAAGTGGGAGACGTTGGACCATCCGCCCTACAATCCGGACTAGTCGCCCTGCGATCTCCATGTGTTTGCTAAACCTGAAAGGGAAGCTCTTCAACTCGGACGACATACTCAAGGACGCTGTGAAGGACTGGGTCTCGTCAAGACCACAGGAATTCTGGGAACAAGGAATCCTGCGTCCAAGGAATTCCTTTTATTTTTTTAATTAATGAATCGCCATGACTTACCACCATGACTTACATTTCAAATTATTCACATGTAAGCGAAAAACATTCACTGCATTCAGTTTCAATAGTAAACTGTAATAAAATTTTCTAGAAACAGTAGCTAATTTTATTACACACCATATTTAGTATTTTTAGACGTCAGTGGAAATCCTGACTTAATCGTTTGAACTGAACTGAACTTAATTTCTTCATTGGGTAACTCAGGCCGCTTGCGACCCTTTATCCATTCCACGTGAAATGACGCGCAACAAAAAATTAAAAAAAGAAATAATAATTAGGTAATTTTTACAGAAAAGAGCGCCTTCCAATGAGGTAAACCGGGTTCGAATCCCAGTCGATACGAATTCCGCATCCGGCTTGCACCGACCACAGTACGGACCTGAAATATCCTCAGTGGTAGACGGATCATGGGTTAGAGCCCTTTTGCCGTCAGGATAACCGTGGGAGGTTCTCGTGGTCTTACTCCCCATGTAACGCAAATGCGAGCTAGCTCCATCAAAAAGTCCTCCACGAAGGCAAATTTCTCTCAATACTCGATTCGGAGTTCCTTTGTCTTCTGAATTGGTTTCAAAATGACAAGGCTACGGAGTTGAATATTAGTATTCGTAAATCCATAAGTATGAATCGGCTGTTGAACAACGGTTATAAAATAAAATAAAAAAAGTAATGGAACGTTCGCCTCCCAATGAGGCAAAATGGGTTCGAATCCCAACGGTGGCTGGTCGATTTGAATTTCGCACCTGATTGCATGTTACCTACCTTTACATCAATAGTTCGTATAGTGAGATTTTGAGCTTGTTGAATTATTTTCTCGCCAACCCCTTGTGTGACGTATGGCTATTTTATTCTGCTATGCTTGTTATTTTAAGCGTAGAGCGATTTCTGTACTTTTTCGCTTGAGAAACTGCCTCCTTTATTTAAAAATGAAATAGAAACTATTTCATCTAACATTATTACCCTAGGAAGCAATGTTTTAGATTCAGAAGATTGCAACAAGTGGGTAAAAGAATTCGGGGAACTGACGAAATACGAATTGGAATTCCAGAACTCCAAAAACTTGCTGACAAAGACTCTTAGATGATGAATGTAAATTGCATAGTTTTTAATTAGAAATTCTTGTTCAGTTTGCACGTATTTAATTTTGAAATTCAAAAGCATGATGTGCTCCAAAAATTGATAAATCTTTTTTTTGTAATTTGTTTTTGTATTTTTTTGTAATTTAACATTAGTTTATTTTGAAATTTAACATTAGTTTATTTTGAAATTACAATTAACTGTTGATTTTATTTATATACTAATAAAAATTTTCATTTCTTTATGCAAAGAATGAGTCTGTATAACTTTTTTTTAAATCGGTTTTGTTAATTTTTAGCATATTTATTCAGCACGTGGCACCCTCTTTTATTTTAGATTTAAATGTCTGCATAAATAAAGTATGTAGATCTTGTAATTTATTTCAAACTAGCCGCCTCAGGCGGCCAGCTGTCTACCACGCTAAAGGTTTTCACAAATAAAGTTTTTTAAAACATAGCTGGTAATCTGAAGATTAGTGGACAATTGAAGTGTTCCTGTCCTGCAATTTTGTCTTCATATCCAGTTCTGCTGCAGATGTGTTATAGCTCTTGAGGATGTTTGAAATTATATAGCTACAACGCTTAAGAAAAAAAAACTAAAATGCTAAATACATGAAAAGAACACGAAAACGAATAAATTTTTTATGGTATCAATTTCTATTTCTATATAATTTTTTATGGTATCAAATTCTATTTCTATATCTGTTACGTCAAGCACTCAGGTATTATAATTTGATCTAGTTGTGCTTGTATAATTTTGATCTAGTTGCGCTTTCTACGTCATTTTGTTAACATCGTTTGGTTTGTTATTTAACATCGTTTGGTTTGTTATTTCTAAGTTAACTTTCAAAAAATTGGCTGGCATCAGCATTTTTATTCTTTAAGTTGTTTATTTTTTCTTTTGGAATTCGTTCCTTTTTAGCGAAATGTTTTTCAACCTAATCGAATTCTTTGCCGACTGTTCTCTGTATATATAAAGAAAATAAAGTAAATATTTTTAAAGTGTTGTGAAAAGAATTTTTAGTTGTACAAAGTACTACAATATCGCTATAAAAATTATCGTCTTCGCTTAAGAAAAAAAAAAAAAGAGCGTGGAAAGAAGAAGAAAAACTTATTATAACAATTATGAACAGCGACAAATATATCAAAGCGAAGCGTTCTATTTACGTATCGAATATGTTGCCACATTTTTAATACAAAAGTTAAACTTTTCTCCACTTTAATAAATGTAAACTAATGCGAACTTTACAATTAAATTATTAATTCCTTCGTATATTATTGGTTTAAGTTGTCGAAAATTAATATTTCAATTGTGAGGTTCGCATTAGCATACATTTATAAGAGTGGGGAAAAGTATATGCATTTTTTAATAGTTTTTTGAATATGGCTCTTTGAAGACGAAAAAGCAGACGAAAAGCATAGACTTACAAAATGACTGATAACTAAATAACTAATCAAAATTTTTGAAAAAGAAAAAAAATACTTCTTCATTATGTCAAAACACAATTATGTGCCGAGTTTCGTGCCTGGGCGAGGCTTCTGGGGTGATATATTGTGATTGCAGACAGACAGACAAACAGACACACACACACAGCCGCGTTTATTATTATGTATAGATGTTTCCTCGTGTCAGTTAAATATCCATTCATTTGAAAAACTGTTTTTATGAAACAATAGAAATTAAATGAAGCTTTATCTTTTAAAATATATTTCTATTCTTTCCTTTTATGTATTTATTATTTTTTTAAACTATAAACTTTCATAACATTCAAATTTTCATTAATGTCACAGTGAATATTTCTTACCACTTAACTTTACTACTTTGGCTTCGATCCAAAATATAAATGGTTACATTATTAATATATTATAGTAGATAGAGCTATTTTTATATGTAACATTAAGACAATTAATGCTGTCATTTGTATTCTTCTTGCTGCTCGTTGAAAAGAATTCTTGATTCAAATTAGGTTAATATGAAATACTCTAGGGTAAAAAAAATGAGAATTTAATAAAAAGGCATTGAAATTCGATTTCCCCTAACGTAAGTCTAACCTATCACCATTTATGTTCACCGCATAAGATCTATAAATCTGTTACCATTACTAGGAGGCTAACAACACATACAACTATTCTAACTTCGCGCCAAGTTTTCTAATTTTTTTTATATCATTTTCGCTAAAAGCTTTTTCTTTCTGGAAGATTGTCGAACATTAGCATAGACGACGTGGCAAAAGACCGATCATTTGCAGGCGCGATTAAATGCATTTTCTTTCATTGGCAACTCTTTTTTTTCCTTCCGCCAAGATTGTAACGTTTAGCATAATCCGACATTAAATATAAAAAGATTTCTTTTCTTTATTCCACTAAACCTTTTTTTTTTTCTTTTTTTAATTCTTTGAAGTATTTAACTCCTTATAGCTTCTTTACGAAATCTGTCATTAAGGGAGGTTAAAATGGCTTTAAAAGTATCGAAAGTATAAAGTAGATAGTCTATGCTTTAATAGGTTTTACACATGTTCTTTTTAATAAAGATTTCTCTTTTGAGGAAAAAAAATATATTCATGAATAATGTAATGCAGTACATTAAGGGAAGAACTCTTTCTTAAATATGCCTGAGAGGTAGATTAAATATGTTTTAAATTTATCTTCTTTTTCTTTCAAATTGAGTTTGATTCTTTCGTTTCTTTATTGCGTTGAGTAAATTGAACTTCTTTTTCTTAGACTTGATGAATTAAACTTCTGGTAAAGAATACGGAAAGAAAGTAATGGTGTGTTATTCTTTTGAAAATTTTGAAGTTTGTATTAAGCATGCAATGAAAAGGAAGTAGTAAATTAAATATTCATCGCAAACTCCAAAAAGAATAAGTATGAAATATCAACACTACCTCGTGTTTTCCTTTTTAGAAGTTTAAACATAGTTTTAAATGTAATTTTAGTCTAAAACTTCAAAATTTAATACTTATTTTTCTTTGTAATGTTATTCTCATTAACATTTAGTTTTGAGTTGATTTTTAATTTATTGTAATTTTTCCCTTCAAATTAAAAAGGAGGAAAAGTTTATAGTAAGAATATCTCAGCTGTAGTTTTTATCTTTGACAAATAAAACATTTAAGTTCGCCTAGATAAGTTTGTAATTCTTTGTAATGTTGCCTAGAAAGATTTTGCAATATAGTTGAAGCCATACATTGTCAGTACGCACATGGAAAAATCTAAAAGGTCATATTAATAATAACACTGGAATTTTTTTTTTGTAATTTACCAGATAGCTGAGTAATAAGCTTTTGTAATTTACCAGATTTTTTTAACATATACCAGATAGCTGAGTTTAAATTTGAAACCGGTTTTTCCGTACAGGCTACAATTTTTATGCAATTTAATAACATAATCCGAACCAGGATTTTTATTCTTTTAGACAAATAAAAGTAACAAAGTTAAATTTTTTCATCAACATCCTTGGGTCCATACAATTTGATATTATTTACCTAATTTTTATATAATTTACCTAATTTAATATTTATAAAATTTTTAATTATTATATAAATATAGTATTCATTTATTATTTAATTATTATATAAATTAATTATTATATAGATATAATTATATAAACAAATATTATATTATATGATATTTATTTATGTAATTTACTTAATTTTTAGATAATTTAATTTATTTATATTATTTACCTAAGTTTTAGGACTAAGTTTTAGGACTGTTACCTAAGTCTTAGGATTTATATTATTTACCTAAGTTTATAGACAAGAGTTTAATTGTATGACTGCATTTTATGCAAATGGTACTTGAAACCCCAACATTACCCTACGGAAACTCCAGGAAAAACTTCAATGAAGTAGAAATCTGGTGTCTAGACTGGAAGTTTAAAGTTAACAGACAAAAGTTGCAACTACTAATTATTCAAATTAAAAGAAAAACCATCCGCCAAAAACACCAAGCTGTTCTCTTTAACGAAACTATTCCCAATGTCATAACTAACACTTAGATGGAACTCAAGCATCTCAACGATCCGTCACATCCTAACTTATGCATCTCCAACCTAGTGTAACATTTACCCATCACTCCTAGAGGATATCAAAACATGCCAGAATAAAATAACACAAGCAAGATTATCCGAAATCAGAACATGCATCGTGGTCTCAACTTAGATTTTTTAGACCATCGTATTGCAAAGCTAATTTGCAAATCTTTTAAAAAAACCATATCCTATAGAAACCCTACCGCAGGATTGAATGAATTTTTTTACTTTTGAAGACCTGAAAGACGACATAAACCTCAAGCCAATGGCTGCTTATTTTTGCAGCAATGTATCTTTATCTAGAATACGAAATATATTAAATTTTCTTTTCACTCCAGTTTGCATTCCAGTTACCACAAAGAACCACCTTAAAGTTAAACCTTTGAGATGGATGGGAAAATGATCTTAAACGACCTCAATCGCCCACATAAATATTTATAATGATAATTTTCATCAACATGACGCCAAGTGTCCACACTTTTCTGCTACTTAAGGCGTGGTAGGAAAAAGGCGAATTAAAATTAAATTACAATCATACGTAGAAATACATTTTCTTAGTTTGTTAGAGCTTATACTCACCATCGTACTCAATTCACTTGTCAAATAAATTTAGGTCCCTGAGTCAAACGCAGCGTTTGCTTATTTTTCGTGTCCATACATGCCAACTTGTCTGTACCTGGAAAATTATTTACAAAGTGGTAGTAAAACAGCAATCAAGTTTGGCAGAGTTTTCAACAAAAAAAACTATGGGGACATCTATAAGAATAAATTGTCATTAAATAAATCTTATCTACGTAGTCTTTTTTTAAATTTTTGATTCATCGTGGCAGTTTAATTTTCTTTTTGAAACTTTAAATGTCAAGATTACCACTAAAAGAATTATTTCTGAAAGTATTTACAATATTATTGATTTAAAATTGAATGATCTGAATCAAAACTGTTTAAATAAAAGTATACAGAAATTTAAAATAGTAGTATTTGTAGCCGAAATTAATATACCATTTGCTAATATTTAACTTTATTTTAAAGCATGAAGAATAAAATAGAAATACTTTTATCTAACAAAATATCTATGCAGTTTCAAGATAAATGCATCGCATTATATTTTAAATATAGTGCCACATACTTTCAAATGCCTCCATTTGAAAGTATGTAATGTGAACTATAACATTGCTCTTCATAATAAAGTGTTAAAATATACCTCTCAGAGCCAATAAAAATTGTTTTCTTTGTAACTTTTTTGGCCTTTTTCCAAACATTAGTGAAAGATAAAACTCTTTCAATTAATGACGGCTTTTTTTATGTATCAATGTAACATTTTTAAGAGTTATCGAAACTATCATCTGCCTCTTTTACCGTAGAGAACTATTTCCCTCACATTTATGGTTAAGTTTTACCACATAATTAGTCTTCTATCTGTCATAAAATGAGAACATATTTGTTTCATTTATGACGTAAATAAGTTAAATAATAACAAACCAAAGTGATTACGAAATAACTTAGCTAACGTGAAACCAGTGGTCGGAAAAACTACATCATTTTTATAGTTTACTACAACTACTTTGTTACAAATGTTGTTAACTACACCTTCTTTTTTCAATTGTAGTGACGACAAACTACTTTGGAATTTAATAACTACTTCACTACTTTAAGGGCTCTTTTTCATTACACGATACGATAACGACAAAACGGATCCGATTGTCGGTGAACGACATAGATTCAAGTAAAATACATGGTCAGCAACGGACTGCATTTTCAGTCACCGATACGATAACGATTATGTCGTATCCGACAAGGCGATATCGTTTGTCGGAATCAAATGTTGGTTTTAGGCAAGCAAGTTTCTCTTCAAATCATGGCGATTTTATTTGTTATTGTGTATCTTTTCTGCTTTATCTCCTCTTTTGATATCATTATTTTATTCTTTAAATCAATTTTAATCGTTTATTTGATCATGCCAAATGTAAAATTTCAAAATAAAAGTTTTATAATGTATTCTCATGTCTGGTTATAAATTTTTAATTTTATGATGTAGCTTTTTTTACATTATAATGAGGTTGAAAGACGTAAACAATCATAAAAGTTTCATTGAAAATTTTTATAAATTCATTATATGCTTTAATGAAGGGATGGTATTTTTTATAATAGTAACGGTTTGATAAGAAGGCAAATAAAGACCCTTATGTATTTCAAACAGAACTCGATCTTACTACTGGTTTCTGCTTGATTGAATAATATAAAGTCTGTTCCTTGATACAACTGAAACATTTTTTTGAAACATGGTAGAACGGCTTTATAAGATAAATTTGATAAAACTCATTTAAAAAATCATCTAAAAAGATTATTCTAAATAAAACTAATATTTTAATTCGATTTGAATAAAACGTTATTACTTTAAAACATTTAAAGAATTTAAGTAATGTTAAGTGATTACAGACTTAATTTTAAGTGTAGATTGGCGGCACTTAAAAACCGCCAAATCTGTAGCTGCGGTGGCGTTAATACGTAAGTACCATTTCGTGCACCCAAAAACGTTTCTGCACTGCTAGCTTTTTTCTTCTATGGATCAGTACCCCCAGAGGTACGATTTGTTATGGGAACATGGAGGACTTTGNTAAATGCCTCGCATTATATTTTAAATATAATGCCACATACTTTCAAATGCCTCCATTTGAAAGTATGTAATGTGAACTATAACATTGTTCTTCATAATAAAGTGTTAAAATATACCTCTCAGAGTCAATAAAAATTGTTTTCCTTGTAACTTTTTTGGCCTTTTTCCAAACATTAGGAAAAGATAAAACTCTTTTAATTAATGACGGCTTTTTTTATGTATCAATGATACATTTTTAAGAGTAATCGAAACTATCATCTGCCTCTTTTACCGTAGAGAACTATTTTCTTCACATTTATGGTTAAGTTTTACCACATAATTAGTCTTCTATCTGTCATAAAATGAAGACATATTTGTTTCATTTATGACGTAAATAAGTTAAATAATAACAAACTAGGATGATCACAAAATATTTTTACTAGCTTGTAACCAGTGGTTGGAAAAACTACATCATTATTATAGTTCGCTATAACTACTTTGTTACAAATGTTGTTAACTACACCTTCTTTTTTCAATTGTAATGACGACAAACTACTTTGGAATTTAATAACTACTTCACTACTTTAAGGAGACAAACTTTGCTGGAGAACTTAATTTACACCTATGTTCAAAATGGTTTTAAATGAGAAATTGGTTCAATAAATTAAAAAATATTTATTCATGTTTCCATGAGTCAGTTTGTTGTTTCAGAAAAATTTCGAATTTGTTCATTTAACCTTACAGCTAATATTTAATTTAAGAAAAGCTAAATTATCAAATACTTGATATTTTTTTTAATTTTTTTATGCTCTTTTATTTCCTTTATAAAATTAAGTACATTGAAAACACGTTCCCTTTCTTTGAAATAACATCAATGTTTCACGAGTGTGCATTTGCAAATGAAAGTGTGACCAAATTGATTAATTATCAATTTTACGTAATGGCCAGTTTAAATATTAGTTATGCGTGATTTTAGATAAGTAATTTCTGTTAAAGCTTCGGCTGCAGCCACAAGATCATTTTCATTGTATATCCGTTTACGTACCGGCGAAGATAAGTACCCATCAAATTCGAAAATTAGTTGTATTAGAACAGTGTTTCTTTTCTAAACTAATGTTAAAAGTTCGTTCCAGGAATCACTACAAACTACTGTAACGTACTATTCACTACACTACTTTTTTTTTAAAGTAGCGACTACAGTAGTTTCGCTATTTGTACAGTGTAAAACAATTTGGCGAGAATACTGTTAAAGAAATGTAATAAAATTTTGTATGAAGGTATTATTAATCCTCCAAGAACGGGTTTAGGAAGATACAATTAAGTTTCACTCTATGGCGTAAAATATCCTCAATGGTAAACGGATCATGGGTTAGGCTTCCCCTTGCCATCAGGTTGACCGAGGGAGGTTTTCGTGGTTTTTCTCTCCATGTAACGCAAATGTGGGTTTGTTCCACCAAAAACTCCTCCACGAAGACAAATTTCTCCCAATACTTGATCCAGGAGTTCCCTTGTCTTCTGGATTGGGTTTAAAATTGCAGGGCTTCGGAATTGAATATTAATAGCCATAAACCCTAAATGGTTTCGGCTATGAACGACGGTTATGAAATAAAATAAAAGTTTCACTCTATATTTAAAGTGAAAATGGATAGAAAATTATTTCTGATAAGCATACTTAAATACAACTTATTATTTACAAGAAAAGGAATAAGCAGACAATAAATATTTTGGTTATATAGGATCACATGGTTTATAACGGTATCCGTAAAAGCTATTTATAACAAATTCTCAGAAGGAAATCAGGTTACGCAAAAAACTGAATCGACAAAAATGCAATGCATACAACATACTAGTGGTTAACAGGATGTTGTTCAATAAACGCAAAAATTTGCAGTCTCAATTTTAAGAAATAACGTTGAAAAAGTTTTTCATTATAGTTAATAGTAACGTGAAGGGTGTACGGTGGCTCAGGGAACAGAGCGCTTTTGGGAGGTGAAGCTTTTCACTTATTGGAAACTTTTTTTTCGCTTCACACTAATGAACATGGCTCAGAATTCATGTTTAGGAAAATAGAGACAGTTCAAAATGTGTACTTAAGAAAATTGACCGAGCAAAAAATGCGCCTTTTCAATGTTCAACCAAAAATTTTCATCTAAACGAGCAATTTCGCATTTACTTTTCCCAACTTATGTAAGCACTAAGAACAATTCTTTGAATCGAAAATCTAAGCAAAAATTGCATTTTAGACTATGTCCATTTTTAAAAAGGCACATTTAGAGCAGTGTCCATTTTCTAAAATTCGTTGTTTGAGCTGTGTCCATTTCCATAAGCATACATTTTGATCTATGTGCAGAATAATGAAACTCACCGACGACATATTGAAGTCTTTAAAATATTTCTATGTTTATTTTAAATTTATATAAGAAAGTGAGATACAAGTTTTTCTGGTACAATTAAGGAACAAAAAGGATTATTAAGGAACAAAAAAATTAAAATAAATAAAAGTTTGAATGTAGAATACATATAAACTGTAAGTCCATTTTTTAGCAAATTATCCAACGAAACATTTTTAAAAGGTTTGTTTTAAACCCTTCTTTTCTGTTAACGTTAAAATTAATGTTCGATTCTTCCACTTCATTATCCTAAAGATCCATTCGTTCTGGTTAGATATTATTTAGAATAGTTTAGGGGAAAATATTCCAAAAAGTATTTTCATTTCATAGTTTTCCTTCCTTCTTTTTTTTTATTAGGAAAAAACGGAAACGGAGCAGGTGAAAACAGCATTTAATGAAAAATTAATTTCAGGCCCTTTTGTTTCAAAGCGAAATAATTAAGAAAAAAAACCAAGACATTATATGAAGATCTATTATTACGAGACATTAAAAATATATTAAATGAGTCGTTTCTTTTCTATTGCGTACTTTTTTCCTCCTATACAAGTTTGGTTTTCTTTTTTAATATATCGATTTGGGTAGAATGTTTTTTAATTTCCAGATATCTAAAACAGAAGAATAAAGTATTTATGCTTTGTTAGAATTAAACATTTGAAAATTTGAATCTCTTCATTTTTTTTATTACGTAAGAAGTTGATAAGTTATCAATAGCAATTTTCAGTGGCCCGAGAAATTGATATTTTTGGGAGGGCATTGATATTTTGCCAAATGAAATTCCTAATTTGTCCAACTCTTGGTTTGCTCTTGATTCTTCTTTTTTTATTAGGTAATAATTAGGGGATGCAATCATTCTTTCCAAATACGAAAAACGAATAAAGAGCGTCTTCAAAAAAGTTGTTTTTGTCATCAGGCAGGGGAGTGTGATAAATCGTTTTTCTCAGTGGCGCCATCTATGTCGGAGAATTTGACTTCTTCCACAACCATATGTCACACTCGTTTTATAGGGCGAACCCATTTACGCATCCATGATATTCATCCACAGATCGTAATTTTGACCTGAGCCAATGAGCGATTAATCTCCAATTCAGTGCCCCAGAGATATAATTTGTTATTCGAACATGGAGGACCCTGTGACCGGACAGATTTAACGAGCACCAGTCACCAATTAATACACGGGGAGTCTTCGGCAGGTGGTTTTTGGTGATTAAGAAATTTTTTAAAAAAATTAATTTTTATTTCACACTATAAAAAAGTGCAAATAAGTTTGTCAGTTAAGAAATAAGTATGATTTGTCGATTGTAATATCATAAAACCAGCATATTTTTAAAGTCATTAACGGCTAAGGAAATTGCTTCTCTATAACAAAAGTAAATAAATTTTTATCCATAAAAATTAGCAGACTTTTTAAAAATTTCCTTTATTTATTATTCGAAAAATGGACAAAGTGATATTCAATTCAGCAAAAGAGACCGAATATTGATTATAAATTTATTGAAAACCTTTTAATTTGTCAAATTAGAAAAGTAAGGTAAAAGAATCTTAATCTTTAAAAAATAAAGTATATATAATTCATCTGCTACAATCATACAATTTATATTAATTTTTATGTACATATTACATTTACATATTATATACATATTACATATTATATTATTCGTATACAAATTACTTTATTAAATATATTACTGATATAATAAGTTTAGTAGTATTCTAGTCATTAAATAAAATAAATATTGAACTGTTTTAGAAATAAATATTTAAAAAAAAAGAATTTGATTCGCATGTAAGATGAAAACATTGATCTTTCCGATGGTATAAACAATATAAGCAATAGACATTAGTTGACACGGGTACAAGGGTTGATTAAAATAATAGAAACGCTTCTATACTAACTCTAGGTAAACTTTTTTTTCTCTTAGCAGCAAATGTCTTGGAATATTTTACATGACGAAACTGTTGGCAAAATTTGAAACATCAATGCTTGAAGTTCTTTGAAATGATGTCATTTTTACCCATGCCAAATTCTGATTGTCCAAAATGAGGAGATGGAACAGCAGTGGCTCAGGGGATAGAGCGTTCGCCTCCCAATGAGGTGAACCGGGTTCGAATTCCAGCGATGTCTGGTCGATACGAATTCTGAATACGGCTTGCACCAACCACAGTGCTAACGTAAAATATCCTCAGTGGTAGACGGATCATAGATAAGAGTCCCCTTGATGTCAGGCTAACCCTGAGAGGTTTTCGTCACTTTCCTCTCCATGTAACGCAAATACGGTTCAGTTCCATCAAAAATCAATCCTACACGAAAGCAAATTTCTCATAATACCTGATCCAGGACTTCCCTTGTCTTCTGAATTGGGTTCAAAATGGCAAGGTTATGGAATTGAACATTGGTAGTCGTAAATCCGAAATTGGATCGGCTGTTCAACGACGGTTATAAAATAAGGAGTAATTAATATAACTTCTATCTAGCTTTAAAACTAGCAATTTTTAAATCATTCTATAGAATAGCTATATTTACATACGAATGCTTTTTTAAAAAAAATTAAATTGGCATATAAAAAGAAAATCAGTTTTTAACACCCTACCCTCATTTTATCGAAGCAAATTTTTGCATAAAGAGGACCTTAGACAAATTGTGTCAACTGTTTTGCAATGCAAAATCTTCCAAAAACATTAGAAAGATTATTTACATAGAGTTAGCATCGCTTTAATACCCTGCCTGGATGATTGTGTTGGTTAGATATTAACCTAATATGTGCATATTGGATTAATATCTAACCCACATAGTTTACACAGAGTTAGCATCTCTTTAACATCCTGTCTGCATCATTGTGTTGGTTAGATATTAACCCAATATGTGTATATTGGATTAATATCTAACCCACATAGTTCACACAGAGTTAGCATCTCTTTAACATCCTGTCTGTATCATTGTGTTGGTTAGATATTAACCCAATATGTGCATATTGGATTAATATCTAACCCACATAGTTTACACAGAGTTAGCATCTCTTTAACATCCTGCCTGCATCATTATGTTGGTTAGATATTAACCCAATATATGCATAGTAGTATTATATTTATTTTAAAAGCTTAAACTGAGTAAAATTTTTCTTCTCTAACATCTTCCATTTTAATATTTAAAATCTCGATTACACATTTAAAATTAGATCTGAAATTTAATTATGTATTCTAGTGAGCTGGTATTATCTTTAATTTATTAGACTAATGTTCATAACAAAATAACTTTTTTAGCATTTTTTACGCTTTGAGCTCTTTCTACAAGAGATAAAATAAGTCCTTTCAAATTGCATCACGAATTAATGGTTTCCATATTTTTGTCAAACCCAGTATATTATAAAAATGTAATACAAAATAGTGAAAAAAATGAAGAAAAAAATTCTGACCATTTTATTAAAATATTAAATTACGTCCGGTTAAAAATTTCACTTAATCGAAGAAAATTCAATTTATTACGTCTTAATCCTGTGTTCTCGGAGATCTTCTTATAATTAGAAAAACAATATCCACTATTTGCATAATCGCATTTTTTATTTTATAACCGTCAGCCGACCCAATTTTGGGTTTACAACTACTAATGTTCAAATCTGTAACCTTGTAATTTTGATCCCACTCCAGAAGACAAGAGAACTCGTGAATTAAGTATTCTGAGAAATTCACCTTCAGGGAGGACTTTATGGCGTAACTAACCCGCATTTGATTTACATGGAGAAGAAAACCACGAAAAACTCCCTGGGTTAGCCTGACGGCAAGGGGATTGTAACCCATGATACGTCTACCACTGAGGATATTTTACGTCAGCACTATGGTCGGTGTGAGACCGGATGTGCAATTTCAATAGCTGGGATTCGAACCCGGTTCACCTCATTGAAGGCTAACGGTCTATCTACTGAGTCGCCATAGCTCTAACAATCACCATATAACACCTGGAGGCCATTATATAGTATGGTTATAAAACGTTAAATTGTGAAAATTTTAATATTCAGAGTGGCAGGTAATTCGTGGTTTCAGAAAGGAGACTTCGCGCTTAAAGAGTTAAATTAGAGAAGATTTTTTGGAGCTCTATACATTATCCTAACATTTAAAATCTTTACGGAATTTCTTGTATGTTTGGAAAATATTGTACAGTGAGAAAAAATATATAATTATTTTATCCTCACTATTCCGGCTTGTGTATACGAAGTCAGTTGTCCTGGATTAAACTATTTTCGTTTAATCTCTTTTGTGCATTAACTCTTAAAAAATTTCCAAACGTAAAATGCGACGTTATTTTTGGAAATATTGTCAACAAATCGATAAATTCAGAAGCAACTTACTTAGAATTCATGAATGCAACTTGCGATATCTTTAATCAAAAATTTCATTCTCCTAACTGCAGGGAGGCATTATTAATGATTAAAATTGTTCGAAATTTCCTAGAGGAATGCAAATTGATTCCAATTTCCCTCTTAGAGAAAAATAAATAAATGTGAGATGACGTATTAAGGTGTTACTTTCAGCATTGTTTGGAATATTCTAAAACATTTAAACTTATATAGAATTTTAATTATTGATCAAGACTGGTTATTCGTAGTAAAGGCTTAGATTAACCAATAATTGTTCTAAATTGTTACTAAATGCTAAAATTCTTTTAAATAAGTTCTTCAAAAGCTCTGTAGTCATATGGAAAAATGGATTTTAGAAAAAACTAGGTCATTTTTAAGAAACTAGCACATCTGTATTTAGTCGGTATCTTTTATGGTTATAAGAAAATAACGTAAAAGGAAAATGGCGTATTAAATTGTTCGGAATATTTAAAAAAAAACATATAAAACTACGTGGAATTATAATTATTGAACAAACCTGATTGTTCGTAGTTCAGGTTTAGACTAAAACAAAATTATTCCAAATTAGAAAAATTGTTAAAGAACGTTCTTCAAGTAATCTGTAGTCAGATAGAAATATGTTTAAGGCAAAATATGCCATTTTTATTAAATTCTGTTAATTTCTAGCTCCTAGGTTAAGTTACTGTATTTAGTCGGCACTATCTAACGTAAAACGTCAACGACGTATTAAATTGCTACTTAGTGTTTGGAATATTTAAAAATATTTAAAACTACAAAGAATCTTAATTATTGATCAAAACTGGTTATTCATATTAAAGTTTAAGATTGAACCATAATTGTTCTAAATTATGCTAAAATGTTGAAATTCTTTAAAAAATATTTTTCAAAGGATCAGTAGTCATTTCGAAAAAAATGGTATCAAGGGAACAGTAGGCTATTTATTTTTAAGACTGTTGTGAACTTCCTGCTGTTATTCACGGCTGTTAGGATAAGTTACATTTTGTATTTAGTCGGCACCTTCTGCGCTTATCAAGAAAATAACGTTAAATGGAAATGGCGCATTAAATTGTTACTTAGTCTTCGTTTGGAATATTCAAAACAATTTAAACCTAGATAGAATTTTAATTATTGATCAAAGCTTGTTGTCCGTAGTTAAAAAAAGTTTAGACAAAAGTATTCTAAATTATTCCAAATTAGTAAAATTGTGGAATAATTTTTTTCAAGGGCTCTGTAATCATTTGAAAAAATACTGTTAGGAAAAAAATGCCATTTTCATGAAATTCTAAAAATATCTGGCAATTATTCATGGTTGTCTAGTTAAGCTATAACTATATATAGTCAGCTCCCTCGATGCTAACTATGAAACTAGCGTAAAATGCTACAATTGTTTGAGAATATGATGTACATTAGAACATAGCTCAAATCTCAGTTCGCAGCCGAGAAGCGCCATTAATTGATTCGCCTGATTTTTGAGACAAGTATTGGGGGGATGTGTGAAGTGGAGGGGGACAAGCACCAAATAGTAAAGTCATGAATTGGAAATCAGTCAGTTGAACACTTAGTGAAATCGATAGGAAATTTAAACATAATTGAGATTAAACTACAGTCCCCGGCCAAATTGTTAGACGCGCTCTAAGATTCTATGTAAAATCTTAATTATCAGAGGATACAATACAGCTTTATTGTTTTTGCGCAGTGAAACTAATTTGCATTTGTTTACATTCGTGTATTAATTGGTTAACATTGTAATGCGATACGTTAAAAATAAATGCAAATAGTAAGTACGTGAAAAATATCATGAATAAAAACCCATGTACGTTTAAATGTACGTATTGCCTATAATAAATGTACGTATTGCCCATGTACGTATTGCCTATAAACTTGTGCAAAACATGTCATTATTAAAAAACTACACTGCGTCTAATCATTTGGTCTAATTATTATGACATACTAATATAATACTTGATATAATAAATATTCTATATTTATCTAATATGTCGTCTAATTTACCCAATCGTTGAATTTATATTATATATCGTCTAATTTAACCAATAAATACACGAACGTAAGCAAGTACAAACCGGTTTCAGTCACGTAAAAACAATAAAGTTGTATAGTAGTACCTGATATGTAAGATTCTACATAGAATCTCAAAGTGCACCTAATAATTTGGCCAGGGACTGTAGATTAGAATATAATAATATTTACAGGAGTCAGCACTAAAATTTACGTGGATTTAATAAAATACAAAATAAAATAGAAAATCTATGCAACTATTTACATATTTATTTACACGATATTGACAAAAATCTGTTAACGACAACGAAGAGGTTATAAAAGCGATATATAGTCCTTCAATTACCTTGTTTGTGACTCTGTTATAGTGATTACCCAAGCGTCCTGGTAATACCACTCCTTTCTGAGTTGTTCATCACATTAAAGTTACCGATTTATCGTCTCCACGGCTGCGACCCATTTAGGTTGCAAAATATAAAGTGTTTGTGATATAACTTTTAATATAAAAAAGGTTACTTCACCGTTGGTCATAAAAAATTGCAGAAACTGAGCTTTATTCTCTAATAGGTTCTTATTGGCAATGGCTTAATAGAATTGATAATTTTAAATAAAATTAAGCTGTGTGTTCGTTTTAAAATCCAAACTTTTCTTTTGAATTACATTGTTTAAAATTAAAGCTCTTGCCTGGGCATTTAAACAATGGCTTTATTTGTTTTCCTTGGTGGGGAATACTAAGAGGAATAAACAAAATATAATCAATTCACAAAATTAGAAAACTATTTCTTCAAATGCATAAAAAATAATGTACAGTGCGCAAAATAAAAAATAAAAAAACAGACCACCCTGAATTACAATTGATCTAATGATAGGATCCTCACGTTTTAGGACTTAGTACAGACGATATTTTAAGTTACGAAATCAGACACAAAAACGTACATACTTCAGATACAAAAACGTACAGACACAAAAACGTACATACAAACGTACAATAAACATACTTTTTTTTCGACGAATTTGGATTTCTGACCCCCAAAATATAGAGTGGGAAATATGATCCTAATAGTTCGGCAGGAGAGCGGTCCAAAGTTTGATCTCCTTAATGTTAATTTTAGTTTATGTGCATTTTCTAATATGCACACAATTATAAAATTCACTTATTCAAAAATAATTCCATGCAAAATGCACTTTTTAGTAAAATTTTATTACTTTTAATTATTTTTCTTAATAATCGAAAAAAAAACTTTGATTTGTCAAATATAGAATTTTTTTTCATCATTTCAAGGAATTTAATTTTACATAACAAAATACAAAGTTTGGATCGAATAGTTCCCGAGAAATTGAATTTTAAAAATAAAATTTTATCGCATTGTAAAATAATTGAAAAAAATGTATTTCTTACAATTCAAAATATTTTTGAATATCATTAAATAAAATAATAAAAATTTATTTGCTACATAAAAATTTATTAAGTTATATTTTGCATGCAATTATCTTTGGATAAACGAGTTTTATAATTGCGTGCAAAAGTTATCAATTCGCTTAAAAAGTTTTCGATATATTGTGAAATACACACAAAGTAAAATTAACATTAAGAGATTCAAGCTTTGGACCGCTGTTCGGACCTAGCTATGGTGACCATATTTCCTATATAACGACTACCCCTATGCTTGGGGGGTTAGAATTTCGAATTCGTCAAAAAAGGTGTGTTTATTCAGAGAAAGTTAGTGTCTGATCTCGTAACTTAAAATATCGTCTACTCTAATTAATTAGCATATTTGAGATCGCCCTCTCGATTCATTAATATTGAATTCCATAAAGCGAAGAACTGATCATTAGATCAAAAAATTATTAAAGTAGTTCGTTTATTTTTTGTGCATTGTACTTCAGTACATCGTAAAGCATTATCATGATTAAACGCAAAAAAATAACATAAAATTAAATTCTTTCTTATTACGCTGTAAAAATTTTTTTAATTAAAATTACAGAGTTTAATATTTAAACACAGTATGCTTATATCTTAAGCTTTATTATTATTTTTCAAATTTTCTTATTTAAAAATAAATGTATTTTGTTGCGTTGAATATATTTGAACAGTAAAAATCAATGGAATAAAATGAAATCGCGCTGAGTTGTAATAATAAACATATTTATTTTAACTATTGGGACATAAATATGTAAGTTAATATGGATTGAAAATACATTTTAGTAGCGAGGACATTATTTTTTAGAAATAAATGATTAAACAAATACAGAACGGAGACTTAGATTTTGAATAATTCACCGAAAAATAAATCTAATACATAAAACATGTCACATTTGCGAAGAATTTTTCCTTAAAATACTAAAAAATATAAAATGAAATTAATTGAAGAAAAATATTTTCGCATTCACTCTTTAAGAGTAATTGAAAAGTGAGTTTACTTTTAATCAAATTTTTAACCGAGGTAGAATCGCATTCAATTTAAATTTAATTTCCAAAATATAAGAGGTTTAATTTTGGTTCTTCTTTTTCATTTAATCCCGACAAATTGTCCGCGTTATTTTACCCTTCAAAATGTTTTGAAATATTTAAACACGCACAGATTTCTCATTTTCTTTAAGAGATAGAAACTATACTTCTAATTAAACTTACAATTTATTGCGAAGTTTTTATTTAAAAAAAAAATTAAAAGAAAACAAGTTCTACTGCCTAAAACCATATGTTATTATTATTAAAATTTTGTCGCATATGAATGAAATATACAAAACCTGATATTAATTTTTGTTTTAAAAATTTGTGAAAAATTAGAATCATTGAGAGTTTTTATTGTATTTATTCGTAAATTACTGAGGTTCATTATCTATGCATCTGTAAAATGTCATATATGCTTCAACCAATTATTTATTTAACACTGATAGAACTTAACGATATTTAACGCACTAAAATTCCTGACTAAATTATTCGAAGATTATATTCGGAATTTCTCCTGACCCCATATAATCTACTAATCGTTGAATAAATAAAGGTATATTTATTTAGAGGTACATTTTATTTTATTTTTTACCCGTCGTTGAACAGCTGACCCAATTTAGGGTTTATGATAACTCCGTAGCCTTGTTATTTTGAACCCAATTCAGAAGATACGGGAACTCCTGGATCAAATAAAGGGAGAAAATTGCCTTCATGGAGGACTTTTCGATGGAACTAACCCGCATTTGCGTTACATGAAAAGGAAAACCTCCCACGGTTAATCTGACGGGAAAGAGACTTCTAACCCATGATCCGTCTATCGCTGAGGATATTTTACGTCAGCACTGATGTCGGTGCAAGCCGGATACTGAATTCGTATCGACCAGCCATCGCTGGGATTCACATGCGAGCGCTCTATCTCCTAAACCAGGGATGGGCAAACTACGGCCCGCGGGCCAACTGTGGCCCTCTGGAAGATTTTATCCGGCCCGCGGGTAGAATTTTTATTTTCCGATCAGTGGCAAATATAAACAATATACATCCATTTTCTTGTCGACTATGTTTAAAATTATTTCTGTTTTTCCTTTTTCAACAAAGTACTGATGAAGTTTTTGCTTTCTCTATTTTCGTTCTACAAAACATAAATTGATGGTTATAGTTAGCTCAGACAGCTTCAATTGGTAAAATGTTGAAAGCAGAAGTTCTTTACAGAATAGCCGTAGATTGGCTCCAACTAGCGCTTGTCTCTCTCGAGGAGCTGACTTATGGAATCTAATATAGGTAAATTGCACTTCACATTTGGCAGACTGCGCATTTTCCGCTCCAAAGAACGGACAATCTAACAATCATCTGAAGCAGTCGTTTCTAAATACTATTCCAAAGTTTTACAAATCATTACCAAAAGCTAGTTTCCGAAATTTAATATTTCATGCTCAGAAAATCAGTGCATGTTTGCTTAATCTTATATATGTGAGCAAGAGTTTTCAACTATGAACCTTAGAAAAAATCATTTCAGAAGTAAACTAACAGCAAAGCATTTAGCCTTGTTCCTTAAAATAAGCACATCTCACTTCCAACCTTAAT
>NC_092211.1:86190457-86194853 GCF_043381705.1 Parasteatoda tepidariorum
TAATGTCATATGGGTGGAAAGTAACACTTTGAGGGCCACTTTCACATTCATCAGATTTTGTTATGCTAGAAACGTTTTCTTCAACGGAAGTATCACATTTCTGTACAACAGAAAAACTTACATTGGTACTAGATGCCTCACTAATTTCAGATCACCTCACTAATTTCAGACCGTGATTTTTTCTGAAAATAATTAAAAATTGCTAAATTCTTGAGTTAAAAATTGTTAAATCCTAAAGATCCAAGAACAGCAAATATATGTATATATTGGCTTAGAAATATCCGCTATGACACGATCTCAAAGTTTCGAGCTGGAATGAATAACTTCAACGAGCACAGTATCTCTGGTATTGTTACTGATTTCTTCACTGGTCGAAATACTGGCGACGACGGGTTCGGCGATTGAATGAACTTTTTGTTAAGACAAAACAAAACAGATTTAGCGACAAGCTCCGAAAGACAAGTGGCAGAGATAACTCTTAGTCTGACTAACTAACTCCACTGTACTCCGTTCCCCCTTTTATATAATTTTTCACCTCGTCTCCAAAATTCTCGAATTGTCTCAAAGACGACAGAACGTCTAGGATTCCAGAATCATCGCGTAAAGACCTCGCGAATGACAGCCAGTCTCGAAAACTATACTGGCAGGACAGAAAGGAACCAGTCCGTAACAGTATCACGTGAATTTGGTTTCAAAAGTACAACCCTATTATAGTAAATGTTTTTTCAGTATTCTGAGAAATACCGTGAGAAAAAAAAAGTAGGCATAAGGCAAATAAAAATATATAGTCTTAAAAAATAATAGCTCGCATAATTTCTACTAAAATTTTTATTTTTGCCATTTTGTCTGAGCTCAAGGGGGGTGTTTAAACCCCTAAACCCCTCCCTTGCGTACGCCACTGTAACCCGCATTTGCGTTACATGGAAAGAAAAACCTCCCACGGTTAATCTGACGGGAAAGAGACTTCTAACCCATGATCCGTCTATCGCTGAGGATATTTTACGTCAGCACTGAAGTCGGTGCAAGCCGGATTCTGAATTCGTATCGACCAGCCATCGCTGGGATTCACATGCGAGCGCTCTATCCCCTAAAAACCATCACGGCTCTTAGAGGTACGTTGTTATATCAGATTCAGTAACTTAATTTATAGAAAAGGAAAATTAATTAGCATATTTAAGGTCATCTTATTAATAATAAAATCGGTAAAGTCGAATTAGCACGTTAGATCGTGAAATTTCGTTTATTAATAAAACTATTCCGAGCATTTATTTATGTTGATCCCTGCCATTTCATGTAGCAAAGCATTGAATATGTTGCTGTGTTATCCTAGTATAAAGAGTCAAGGATTTTACCTGTATATGACTCCCAAGAATCAGAAGTCCTTTTCTTTGTGACTCTACCAATTTTTTTTCCAAAAAATTCGGATTACTGACATATAGCTTGTTCCTTAAATCGAACACATGCTAGTTTGACTAACGTTTAAAGAGATGCGGGTCCAACAGTTAGAATGATAGAAAAATAATTATAATATGGTATATGAATTGTAAGAGCAGTAGAATCATTATGCAGAAAATTTAAAATTCAGTGTCAAAAGTTGCCAAGAGATGGCGGTGCACTTTCTGTTAATAATTTTTGAAAATAATTAAATTGCTGCTGGACTTTAAGGCTGTTTTACGAAGGCTCCGTCTTAACATGAAACAATTTTTTGTTTTTTGCAAATAATATGCTATTTTCATAATTGCTGTGTGCTTGCAACTGTTACTCATGACTGTTATGTCAAGTTTAGCCTAAGTAAAGCCAGCTCTCTCTACGTTTATTATGAAAATGGCGCAAAACATCAATATGGATTAGAGCCACAGTTTTGTGAAAATGAAGAACATTTGTGGTCTAATTTTTTATATATTTAAAAACTTACCTCAACGCTGCATTACTTAGGCTCATAAAAATTTGCAAAAACTGAGAATAAGTCAGTGGTTTTAATAATTTTCATCTAGATAGAAAAATGTCACCAAATTGGCGATTTAAAAAAAGTTTAATAACTTTTAAAATATTTTAAGTTATGTGTCTGTTCTAAAGCCCAGATAAAGCTTCACGGCAAGATTATATTTATAGTTTAAAATTTCCTTGGCGACAGAGTTTCGAAAAACATTGCTAATCTTACTACTGATATTCCTGAGGCACGTTATTTAATAGAATAAATATATGTTTAAACTTTAAACCTTCTACTCCGGTACTTCCGTCCACGTTTTAACACAAGAGCTGATCTTCAATGGGTTGCAGCTCCATCTGTTAGCAATTTTTTAAACTAAATTTCAGACTTTGGAATAACATTTTCACAATAAACAAACCGATTGTTTCAGTCCACTATCATAATTTTATTTCCGAGATTTTTAATTTTGAAATCAGTCAGTCCTCCGCTGGAACCCCTCTGCATTTCTCATAGATTTTTCAAGAGAAGAAAACATTACAAGCCATTTTAATTTATTTTACAAATTTGGGGTCATGCACATTTCACTGTGCGAATTTACTGGTTTACGCAATGCGTAACTGAAAATCAGCATGATTTTTTTTGAGTTGATGATGTAAATATTTACATAAGGCAGCAAAATATTTCTTTGTGCTATTTATATTTATTTTTCATAGCGAAAAAATGTCGAAACATTTTTACTCTAAATGTTCATTTATTTTTTCTCTAAACCTCTTTAGATGTCAGGATTTTCTGAAATTCGGTTTCAAGGGTTATTTGTGCTTTTTAAGTCGAATAAAGTAAAATGTAACGAATAAACGAGCATAACGAATAAAGTGTGTTTTTTCAGATAAGTGCATTTTTTGTCAAAATAAGCAAATTCTATCACGACTGCAGTTTATTTTTATACATATTTTGAAACTTTCTTCAAGGTATTACAGAGCTTTTTACGGAATAAAAAATACCATAGCTATAATTATGATCCGTTCTATTTTTTTATATATATTTTGGAAAAATAGATGTTGTTCTAGGATTTCTTAAGTTCGCCCACTTTTTATCTAGAACAATTTGAACACCATAATCACAAATAAATAATTGTAAGAATCATAAAAATCAAGTTAACATAAATAGTTGTAGGAGTCTTAAAAATCATTCTAACATAAATAGTTGTAAGAATCATAAACAGGCTAACATAAACAGTTGTAAGAGTAATAAAAATCAAGTTAACATAAATAGTTGTAGGAGTTATAAAAATCAGACTATCATAAATAGTTGTAAGAATCATAAAAATCAGGCTAACATAAGCAGTTGTAAGAGTCATAAAAATCAGGCCAATATAAATATTTATAAAAAAAGCAGCACAAGATCAAAAGGAAAAAAAAGGAGACGATAATTTTGAACCAAAAGTTTTTAAGACTTAAGTCTTTTTCTTTATATTCCACCATGGTGCATTTTTAATATTAATACATAACATTAATTAAAAATATTCTACTCTATTTATGATTAATTTATTCATAATAACTGTCTTATGGGCGATTTTGCTATAAATATGAATAATGAAGAAGGATGATAGTTAAGTAACGTCAATAAACGCGTATATTGGCTAGAATTTGGAGCCTTAGCTAGAACAAGGAAGAAATAAAAAAAACATTTGACCACATTAGGTAATCGATTGTAATAATGAGTTACAATATTTTTAACTTTATTTTATTTATTTATTTAATATATCTTTATTTATTTTATATATCTTTATTTATTTATTTTATATATCTTTATTTATTTTATTTTTAATTGTCTGTTATATTTTTGCTGATTGTACAAAATCCAGGCCCTTAAGCTCGCCTCAATCCTATTTGTTTAGAACGGTAAATTGATTGCTACGTCAAAATTAAAAAGTCTTCAATTAAAAGATTCTATAATTAATTATTGCATTGACGCATATTTGGTTTTTCAGATTAAATTTCCTGTTCTATTTTGATCCAATTTATATTTTTCCAATAACATTGCATGTTCTTCATTAATGACTTTATATTTGAAAGCACGTTCGGAAAAATGTGATCATTTAACAGTATCCGATATTTTATTTTTTCCAACGTTGTGACAGTTTAAAATAAGTGAAAAAGTAAACGGACACCCGACTTTATTTCAATATCGCTAATGACTACACCGGTTTCAGTTTTTTTTTTGAACTGTACATCATTAGAGAATGAGTAATTGATTCTATTTTGAATAATATCTGAATCAAATAATATTCAAAAATAGAAATAGTATACATTAACTTACTCTGCGTTCCAACATTTAATAAAGTGAAATTGTGGTGTATTTCCATAAAGGATAAATAAGAGATTCAAAATAAGATTTCAATCTACTTTCTTTTTTTATCCTATACCTCAGTAGTAGGTTTGTCATATATTTAGTGTTTGGAATATT
>NC_092211.1:86195034-86201953 GCF_043381705.1 Parasteatoda tepidariorum
TATAACTCAAAGAAGTTTGAATATTTTCACAAATGTAGCTTCAGTTGTTGTGATAGTATGTACAGCCATTTTAAGTGAGTCGAATAAGCTCGTTAATTTTAACTATTACATTTAATATATATAAAAATGAATAATCATCATTGTGATGAATGCAATGTTTCTTTTACGATTAAAAGCAACCTTCTTCGTCACTAAGCATGGCAATAATGCATTTGAATGTTCGACCTGCAAAAAAACATTCAATAAGAGCGATACATTAAAGAGGCATTTGGATGTACACTCCATATCAAAGAAAAGAAAAGCCAGCCCTGTTAGAGCAGAATCTAAGCGACCTTATATTGTTTCATTGAATGAGCCATCGACATCTGAAAATGTTACAACTATTAAAGGATTGATTGAAGTGTTTGGTGGAAGACTAAAAACTGTTCGTTTCGATAATAACGAAAATTTCACTGACACAGAAGAATATTTAATATCAAGAGTTGATTTCAAATGAACTGGCTAAAAATAATTTGAAGGTAAATATTCAACTTATTTGCTTAAATGATAAAGCCTCGAGTGGTGGTGTTATCACAGATGAATAAAATTTTAAAACTAGAAACTGTATAATTTTATCTTCTTCGAATTTAAACGAAGTGTACGATTGCAAAAAAGATAAACTTTTAGCTGAATCTTTTGAATTTGAAGAAAAAGATAGCGGCTGGACTCTGTGAAAAATCATGTATTTAGAAATAAGAGTCAATAAATATAATCCGTTAAACGGATCAACATTTGTTGAACTACCAGATTTTATTCAAAGGAAAAAGGCCGTAATTAATATTAAAAATAACGATAATAAATACTTCATGTATGCAGTCCTTGCCGCCTTGCACCCACAGACCAATAAAGCGTATACAGTGGAAAAACTTGCAACTTTTGCTGATGAACTTTACTTTTCCTGCCTTGAGTTTCCAATGAAACTAGAAGATATTTCCAAATTTGAAAAGAAAAATAATATTTCGATAAATGTATACGGTTTCAATGATAAGAATGTGATTTATCCTCTGCACATTACTATTATCTTCATTTTCTATCATAATAGTGTTCGTAAAGTTAAGAAATTATTTTGTTACTCAAGAGTGATTTACACTGACTTATGTTTCTTCTTCTGACATTATTATATCTATTCGAACTTATTGTAGTTGCTCAAATTATTGTTTTGCTTTGACATAATGTCAAAAGTATTTTAGTTATTTTTTAAAGTCTAGTAGATTTTCAGATGCAGCTCTTACTTGAAATTTTATGAATACATCAGTTGATCATGAAATTTTATGAATACATCAGAATGCTGAGTTTCATGTAATTTCTGTATTTTTTATGTATTCATAAAAAAATAGAAGCAGAAACGCAAACAAAATTCAAATTCTGAATTTGTTTTTGGCCAGCCAAGTAAAAGGAAAACTTAAATTTTGTGTTCTAAAGATAAAATCAATAAAATACTTATAAGTAATGTAAGAACATTGACGTTAGCTATTATGCAAACTGTTATAACAAAATAATTTTTTTACTAATTTAATGCACGACCCTTATAACAGTATTTTACTGGTAATTAATATTTTTACCCTATTAAATGTATTCGGAATGTTAGTGCCATGTATCGTGATTTTGTGCTGACATTAAATGTAATTCATATCTGTTTAAATACTTTAAATTATGACATTAGTATTTTTTATGTTAATGGTTCCTTTTTTTTTTTTTTTTGTAGGTTAATAAGAAGTTATTACAAGAAGAGATTGTTCAGGAAACTGGTAAAAATGTCACATTGAAAGATCTTTCAAATATTGTTGCTAAAGGGAAAAAATCATATAATGACTTTGGTGAAGTATTTTTTTGTTTTATTTTCTTTATTTAGCTTTATATGAATTGATGAATCTAGGTAATAAGTGTTTTAAAAGTCTAATAAAATTTCATGAGATTTCATTTTACGCATACTAATGAAACATTTTGTATACATGCTTCTATATTGTGGGCATATAGATAAACTGTGAATGTTGAATCTTCCTGATCTATATCTTATGTGTTTAGATATTGTAAATAATCTTTTTTCAGATTTTGCATACTCTTCAAAATATCCATCATTGGTCTGTTTCTGTATTGAAAGATGATGATACCTTACAAGGCATATTTTTTCAAGATAGGGAAATGAAAGAGATGTACTGCAACTATCCTGAAATTTTATTTACAAGTTAATAAATAACAACTATACTTGTTATATATATCTAATTAAGGATGGCAATGGGTTGTTATTTTTCTTAAACTAACTTATATCTTTTTTAGAATTTATAAATGAAAATTATTGCATAAGATTTTTAACTTTGTCCATCCGTTTTTTAAAGTCAAATTAACCTGTTGTTGTAAAAAATTGTATTAGATAAGAATAAATGTGGTATTTTATTTGATATTGATTATTCATTGTTTTTATTACTTTGCTGCATAGTCTTTGTCTCCTAGGTTATTGTGAAATCATTGGAGTTGGTTTACTGGCTCATGAGGATAAGGAATCTGTCCAATGGCTGAGTAATAAAGCTTTTTAGCTGAGCAATGATAAATGCCATGAAACTCGCCTCATTGTTACTGACAAAGAGTTTACTGAACGTGTGATCTTCAGAGACTTATTTCAAAGTGCAAAACTTGAAATCTGCTTGTTCCACAGCTTTAAACTAATCAGTTGGCAAAAGAAGGTACTTCCCTCCCAGCCTCTCCAAACACTGCCCTCACTTACTCTGAATTATTTTCTATCCACAAATCTAAAGTTAATAAAGCTTGGCTTGTTCCACCGGATCACAATTGGTTTCCCCGCAAGCGTCCTGGAGGAGCCCTTGACTTTCAGGGTACACGTGCCGACCAAACCGCTACCTGTAGATTTGTCTGTGGGCATACTAACAGCCGTATTCACCACGCCGAGTTAAATTCAAGAGTAACTCGGGGATCGGAATATCCACGGTTAAGAGTTACTCTCAGATTAACCCTCGCTTTTTATTCTCCAACCGTTTTCAACAGAGGATTTCACAACTCGAGCTTAACACTTGCAGGAAATATAACGAGGCCTTTGATTGGGCAAGGTAAAACCATGTGACTTTGTATATAATATAAACACGTGCATAAACAAATTAGCATGAGTATCGCATATTAGCGTGAGTTTTCGATTTTTATCTTTGTAATAATGTCGTTATCAAAGAAATTTGTTTTCAGCGACCACGAAACAGAAATATTGAGCAATTTGATAGACAATTACAAGCATATAATTGCTTGTAAAATTACAAATGCTCATTTCCATAGTAAAAAAGAAGCGTGGGAATAATTAAAAACTGAATTTCACGCAATTAATGGAGATAGCAAAAAGAAAAAACTCCAAAATAAGTATAAAAACATGAAAAAAATGGCACAAAAAAACAAAGCTGCCGTCAAAGTAGAGTTATACAAAACAGGAGGAGGAGGCAGTATGCTAAAAACCACTCCTATGGATGAAAATTTTTTAGCCATAGGAGTTGTAACCAACCCATAAGGTATAGATTGTGATTCTGACTACAATAACTTCAAAAAAGATTGTCAAGGTATGTTTCACTTTTAAAAATACTTTATTAGTTATAATATATTCCAATGTTTACTAATAGATAAAATTCTTTAAAATCAAACATTGATAGTTTAACTTAACTCTAATCATGATTTTTTTTATATTTATGAATAAAATACTATATTAATATAATAAAAATAATATCAAGAAAAGAATTTTATAATATAGAAAACTAACACTAATTTTTAATAATCAATATTTGAAGTTTAATTTTGGAAGTTCAATCAGTTTTAATTTTTTTTATTTCACAAAAAACAAAAAAAAACCCACAAAAATTTTTGTTCATTTTATCTGATGAACCTCTTACTTATACTGATTTTTAATTTTTTTAAATGCACATGTCGCAATTTTTTAATATTAAATTTTTGAAAAGATTTTAAATACTGTGTCCCGAGTTAGAGTAGGTTGGTCCATCTCATGGGGTACATTGGATCATGTAACAAAAATGTATTCAGATACAACATTGAAAGATAAATGTTAGGTGATACAGTACTTTCATTATATTCGTTTTAGTTTAAAATTAAAAAACAATATTTAAAGTTTAATAAAATACACGTCTTCAAATATAAAGCTAATAATTCATACTTCACACTATTGCTTATTGAATTTTACTAAAAAATATTTTCTTTTTAGCACTAATACTTTCATAAGACATAATAGTTAAAATAATTTATTGCTGAAGTAAAGTAATCAAAACATTTTAACCAATAGCTGTGTATTGAAATGCCTGATATTTCCTTGTGTAATTTACATTGTTAAAAAAATTTTTTTAATGACTTTTTGACTTCTAAAAAAACATAAATGTAATGCACATTATTAACATAAATATAAATATTTTTAATAGTCCAACCTACCCCAGGGTTTTAGTGGACCACCGTACCAAGAGTTCTGCATTTCACAAGAAGTTGCTATTACTTCTCTCCCAACATTTAAATTCAAATAGCTGCAAGCAATTATAAAAATAAATATCTATTATGGAAAATTTTAAAAGTTTAAGATTATCCAAGGTGCCATGTTTAATCAATCGAGACCAGAATATAATGTAATTTTATAAATTTAGTTGTTATAAGTTCATCATCATACAGCATACCACTTCTCTATTTCAAAAATAATATTTATTATTTCCGCATTTTAATTATCATGGTATTGTCAATTTCAAAACATATCATGATTAGAAAGTCTGTCTTGAAGCACATATTTAATACAAAACTGAAGATATTTCATCATAAATATATCACTGTTTTATTCTCAGCTCACTTTACTTCATTAGTTTCACTAAAGAAAAAGCGATAGCAAAATTGCAATTTTTTTAATACCTGGAAAGATCAGACTATCATGCCATGCCCACAATCATGTACTTATTATTATGGACTTAGGATGGAAAAAATGTGCAGAATCAGATTTTTTAGTTACACTTTAATCAAGAAACTATATTAAATATTATTTCGTAATAAAATTTATCAATTGCATACTATAAAAATTATGCTCTTATATTTTCAGCACAAAAGGAAAATTCTTCAGAGGCCATTACTTTTGAGTATAACAGAACAGAAGATGTGATTGACAGTGAAGATGATTTTCCAGTAATTATTATTTTTTTATTCTTATTTTGCTGTTAGCGTTCACTTTCTTTCATCAATATAAGCCAGATCAAGAGCAAAAATAATAAAAACATCTAACCTGCTTATTCAGATATTTTATCAAAGCTTAACAGAACATAAATAATTTTCAGATTATATATACACATGCAAGGCTTGTTTAACCGATTCTAACTTCTACGCTAAAATAACAATTCTTACTTTTGATATTTTATTTGGATAGAGGTTAATTAAAATTAAATGTATTAAAAAAAAAGCCTTTAACCTGCTTGTTATAGTATACTTAAGTTATGCCAAGAACTTTTGAATTATTTTATTGTTGTTAAACAGTTTGTTTGCAAAAATGTTAAACAGTTCAGATTGAAATTGTTGATAAGTTTTTATCGTTTTTTAAAATATTATAAATTTAAATGAAGACTCGATTTAAATTATTTCAGCAAATATTTATAATAATAACAGATTAAGGTATGCTTTTATTACGTATTGTGTACAACTATTGTTAATTTTAAAAATGAAATATTTTTTGATAATCATTATAAGATTCCATAATTTATAATGTTTATTAAATGTTCCAATATTTTCATAAGTTTATGAAAAACACGAGTTTTAAACAAAACTTATTTTTATCAAAACACACAAATAAGTATAAGTATTTGTTATAAAATTTGATTATTGCATGTTTTAGGAACAAGGGTTAAATGAAACCATAACAGAGGACTTCGCAACTCCCCCCACAGGAAGCTACGTTGCCCCAGAGATTTCTGAAGACCCCGTAGTTAAAGAGGAACAAGATAGAGTAGCGTCAGCAGTTTTGAGAAAGAGAGCGAATGTGACGTCAAAAAAAATTCCTTTGACAAAAAAAGTTTTGATTACGCCAAGGCGAAGACCCAATGCTTCTCAAAAGGCTGCAGAAGCTATGGAAGATGGAGCACAGCAGCCATTGAAAGTGAAGCTCTTCTTCGTAAAGAAGAGCATCAGGCGAAGATGGGGAGGGACGCAAAAGAGCATGAGCTCAAGAAGGACATTTTAAAAAACGAACATGAAGTGAAAATGCAAATAGAATCTGCAAAGTTGCGGAATGAAGAGCAAAAATATAGGATGCTCGTTGCAAAAGAAGAATATTACAAAAGTTTAAAACCAAACCAACCTTAATGTAAAGAAAATGTAACGTAAAAACAAATATATATTTCATTCATATTGTGTTTCTTCCTATTTCCTTTAAAACAAGAGATGCTTAACAGAATATTTGTATTACAAATTTGTATTGTGATCGAATAGAAATTCTTTACTCAATTTATCTTACTCATAACTCTTTAACACTAATTAATAAAAAATCTTTAGTACAATAAATAAACAGAATTAAATAATAAAGAAATTAAACAAACAATTTATTTACAGTAATTAATAAGACACTTTAGTACAATAAATAAATAGAATTAAATAATAAAAAAATGAAAGAAACAATTTATTTACAGTATGAGTAAAAGAAGTTTATAGATAAACATTAAATTTTATTAAAAATTATTTTTAGATGAGGCAAACAATTGAATTTCTTGAAGATGATGAAAGAAAGGAAATATAAGTCTCAACTGTAACAAATAATTATCTAGAAGAGTTTGATGAATCAGATTTTTTTTAATAAGATATCGCTTACATGTAATATATAAAAAATATTAGTTAAAAAATTTATAACAATTGTATTTCGTTT
>NC_092211.1:86202453-86218828 GCF_043381705.1 Parasteatoda tepidariorum
TCGTGAGAATCACCCATATATTAGCCTGGATCCTGAGATAGATTTTTGTGCATATGAAGAGTTTAGTGGACGAGCCAGTAAGTGACATTCTTTTAGAGTAGCTACAAACAGGGTAAGAAGAAAAGAAGTGGTTTTTAAACTATTTTATTGTAGACTTATTAAAAGGTGGGGCTAATGATTTTTGCCTAATTTTATTTACCACTTCCTAATTTGAAATTATGTTAGTATTCTCAAAACTAATGTGGATGATTTATACTAAAATTAAAGTGAAAACAAAGACAATTCCGATGCATTGCCTATACCCAGATGGATATTACAACTTTATGTAATTTCCTCAGACTAATAAGTACTCCCGAAAATGTCACGTACCTGCATCCACTAAACTCTTTATTTGTGAAGTATTTTCAAGAGATACATTCACTGACTCCGAACTCAACTATTTTTTTAAGAGTAAGTCATTTGCCTAAGACAGGAGCATCCATTTTTACTGCATTCTCCAGAAATTGTCCTCCAATTTAACTAACAGGGTTTTTATTTTGATTCCCGAATGGCCCAGTAATTGCGAAATTTAAGTAGACTTTGCGAATGCTCTGTTAAAGAGAGAAATCAAATAAGTTTTTTCAAACGGTTGTTATGATATTATAAACTACCATTATAGAAATAATAATAGAAATTATTATTATTAATGCCTAGTAAACCAGAGCTATTATTCTTATTATTACTACTGTTTATATTTTTTGACTGATTGGTTACGTAAATAGTGTACTTATTTCCTTCTGCTGACTTGATGTTATTATATTATATCCGTCGTTGAACAGCAGACCCAATTTTCGGGTTTACGACCCGAAAATTGGATCTGCTTGTAATTTTGAACCAATAAAGAAGACAAGAAAACTCCTGGATCAGTACCCCCAGAGGTATTGATTTGTTATTGGAACATGGAGGACTTTGCGACTCGACTGATTTAGTGTGCATCACACGGGGAGACTTCGGCTGGTGGGGATCGAACCCACGAACTCTTGGACATCGGCCCAGGGCCCTACCGTATCCCGGCCTTGACTTGATACTATGCCTCGAACGATTAGGGAGATTTCGAAAATTTACGTTAGCTTTCGCAAATTCCAGTACGTAAGATTTCAAGTAATTGCGCTTGCGCTCGTGAAAAATATAAAACTTTTGTAAGTGAAAAGAGATTTTGAGCAAATCCGTACGTTCGAAACTCTAACGTCGTGGAATATCATTCTAACTTCGACCACAAAATCAAAATAAGTTATTTCAATGGATGTAGACTATTTCTTTAAAGCTGTGACATACGATTCAAGATGCTTTACTCTACATAAAACTAGGGTTATATGAGCAGAAAAATTGGGTAGATTACAGATTTTGATGAATTTGGCGATAAAGACTGCAGTTTATTACTATCTTTATTAATATTTAAAAAAAAATATTATTGAACTTTTATTGATTATTTATCTTCTCTTTATTATAGTGTCTTATTAAAATATGAATATACTTGTAATTTTAAAATTGCGGAAAAACATTTAGTTTCTTAAGAAACTAGTGCAATTAGAGAACCATAATGCTTAACAAAAACCAATAAAATTATTTTTTTATTGCATGAACCAATTACAGTAAAGTCACTCGATTCATTTCTAAATTTCTTCAATACATTTCTTCAAATTCGTATTCCATGTTTTTAGTTCGTTGTTGTTGTAGTTCATTTACGTCACACTTGAGCTGAACAATGGGCTACTGGTGACGGTCTGGGAAACATCCCTGAGGATGATCCAAAGGCATGCCATCACAATTTTGATCCTCTGCAGCGGGAATGGCACCCCCACTTCGGTAGCCCGACGACCTGCACGCGAAGTCAAGCACTTTACTGTTGAACAGTTAAACGAGACCAATATCGCACACACTCGGTCCCTACGCAGACTGATCTGTGTGGTCACCCACCCTGCCCAGCCAGTGATGTTTGATTTCGGTCATCTGCTGGGAACCGTGTTTTAACAATCAGTCCACTGCCAATGCGGGATTATGTTTTTAGTTCCAAGACAGATTTAAACAGAAAACAACATTTACAGCTATAAACAGCGTGCTTGTAGCTTTGTTTTTGTAGAGTAAATCACGCCAACGTAACGTAAAGATACGTAGCATCTAAAATGAACGCGAGCATGCGAAGTTGATACAATCTTACGTTTAGCATCGTATGGAAGCTAACGTAAAAGTGCGAAATTTTTAATTGCCCTATTTTTAAGAAAATTGAAATTTTTTTTATCTACGATTATAAGAAAAAATTTTATATCAAAAGATAATTTCATGCAGGAAATTATTTTTAATGAAACGTTATTATTTGTCATATCATATATTCATGGTCGAAACATTTTTGAATTTTAAAGAATTAAAGTTTTTTTTTAAACATTGTATTTTGAAACTACAAAAAACAAAATTTGATCGAAATCAATTGAATAATTATTAAGAAATGAAAGTTTAAAAATATGTATTTTTTTCCCTGAATTTTCTTAACTTAGAAACAATCAACAGATTTCCTTCAAATTTTGTACTTTGTAATTGAAAATTACTTAATTTAAATTGGTGTAAAAGTTTGTATGCTTATACTTCAATATTTTCCCTCATTAAAAAACTATTCAAGCACACCATGAAATATGATTTAATAGAGGATACGACACCAACCAACACCAACCATTAAATAATGAAAAATAATAAAGAGCTATTAAAGTTTATTTTTACATGGAATCTTCAGAGATGAATATCAGACCCAAAGATTCATAGCTCATTTGTATAGTATTTTTGTGACGTTAATAACTAAATTAAACGAGCAACACGTTATCATAAAATTGTAACCACTTTTTTCAGTTATTTTTCTGACTTACCATTGATTTATAATAAGTTTTGCGACAGAAGGTAAATTTTTACTTGACTTTAGAAGCAAAAATGTTCATTATAAAGCATATTTTTTACATTATAATTTAATTTTTTACTTTATTAATTACTAACTGAATAGCCATTCTGTGTACGAGGTGGAAAAAAAGCATAAATTAATCAGTACGGAACACTAATCAGTATTGAACACTACGCCACTAATCTATTAATCAGTATTGAACACTGCACCACTAATCTATTAATCAGTATTGAACACTACAAAATTGTGCACAAAACGATAAGACTAATACCGATACAAATAATTAAGCTGAAATGATTCCAATGTTTTCATTTATTTATTATTATTTGTTCCCTTCTCGGTGGCTTTACGTTATTAGATTAAACAAACCACATATTTAGTAGTTCCTTCCTTCAGAAAAAAAGTTAACTGTATTCAATATAATCCGACATAATGCTATTGCATAAAAAACTCATATTTAAATTGACCACAAAAGCTACTTTCTCTTGTACTTATAATTTCAAGGGGTCGAATTCGAGGCGTAACACGGAAAAAAGAGCAAAATACACAAATACGAAATACGCAATACAATTAAACTAAGATTAAGGAGTTCAGACGTTTGACCACTGTCTTGACCAAACTGTGGGGACCATATTTCCCAGATACGGCTACCCCTTTACTTTGAGGGTCAGAAATTCGAGTTCTCCGACAAAAGAATGGCATGTTTATTTATCGAAAGTACGTTTTTGTGTTCTAACTTACTTCCTTACTTAAAATATCATGTTCTCTAATTAATTAACAAATTTAAGGTCATCNAAACACGAAGAAAGTTAAGAAGTTTCATTTATTGCGCTTAAGCTGCAAGTAAACAGAACTCATTAGATAAGTTCAACTTGAAGATAAAACAAAGAAAAATTATAGACATATTAAAAAAGAGGGGAAATAATAAGTAAAAAATAACAAGCAACAGTTAAAAAAAAGAAAAAAGGATGAAATTTTATTTAAAAAAACCGGGAAAAAAAGATATAATCTTTTCATCAGCCCACACGATTATATCCGCAAAACAGAGTGCTTTCTGATATTGTATAACTAATACCAAAGCAAAATATATTAATAAAATAGTGTGAGGAGCACTCAGAAAAAATTTTTTACAAAAATTGCAACAAATAAAATAGAACACAAAAAGTAAAAATAACATGTAAAAACAGAAAATAAAATAAAATAAAAAGAAAAAACAGTATAAAAAATGGACCATAAAGCGAGTAGCGAAATCTGATCTACTTACATGGACGGGAAATTTATCGAGAATGATTTAAAAATGTTTTCGTAGAAAGATTGCCAGATTACAAAATATGAAAACAAAAGCGCAAATTGAGTATAACTAGAGGGTCTTAAAGTGTCGTTCTTACTGCACTGCTGAAGTGATTTGTTATTCTGTGCATTGATTTATTCTGTGCATTGATTTGTTAGTTACCAAGGATGGGTCCGAAATGGATGTGCGCTAGGTAATATTATGCTGGATAATTTTAAAAATTGACGATAAATAGTTTTAGAAAATAGATGTTTATTTAAGAAAAAATATAAAAATTTTAATGTTGTAATTTTTGTAAAAAATTTTTTTGAGTGCTCCTCACACTATACAATATCAGAAAGCACTCTGTTTTGCGGATATAATCGTGTGGGCTAATGAAAAGATTTTTTTTTCTCCGTTTTTTTTTAAATAAAATTTCATCCTTTTTTCTTTTATATATATATATATATATGACATCGCTGCCTGCCGAGTAGAAGGATAAAAACGTGTCTTAGGCAGGGAAAGAAGGGGCAAAATTTATTTAATTATTATTAGACAGAGAACAGTTATCAAAGTGACACGAAATCGTTGTGCTCCTCAATGAAAGTTAGCGAAAATCATGCAAAGTAAATCCGTAAAATGCTTTGTTTTAGGGAATAAGAGAAAACTTAGTACAAAAGACAGGATGTGAATTTTAAAATGTGAGAATGAGCGTGTTGTTTTGAATAATAAATTAAGAAAGAGATTTATATTAAAAAAATAACAACAACAATTATATGTATATATATATATATATAGTAATTGATATTTAGTAGAGAGTTATAAAATAGTATAATTTCGATAAATCAACGTAATAGGGTAATACTGCATTTTATTAGTTACTTTTAAGTGCAACTTAACTATTTACTCAAATTATATGCAACAAATAAAATATTTTAACGAGAAAAGTTTTAACGAAGAATCAGAGCTATAAAGTTTTTAATTTTATAACCCAAGGAAGTTTCCTATGAAAATATATAGAAAGCTATTACTGACGAATTGCTTTTATTGATTTTGGTTTTAAAACAAATATTACAGTAACTGCTATTCTAGAAGAATATTCTTCATTTTAAGAGCTCATATATTTTACAGATAGATTAGAGCTGAAGTTTTAAGAAAAATATTTCTTCCATCGTAATGTGTTGCCCTATTTATAATAAAGATATCATAATAATTTATGGTTACTGTTACTAATTGGTTAAAAAGTCTTTAGTTACAAAAGTATTAAAACTTATCTCTTTAATGATGAATACCTGCGTGTAATTCTAACTAACATTCATCTCTTCTTTACTTTAGAGATATGCGGGGCATGGGTGAAAGCGAGACGAAAAAGAGGGTAATAAATCCATTTAAGTTTTTACTTGTTTTCGGGAGGGGTCAATCTATTCTCTTCTTCGAACTATTCAACCATATCTTCTTTTTCTAAGAATCGAAGCAGTTTTATACATATACTATGATTGTAAAAAAAATCTCGGTAGTTACAAAAACTCATTTAACGAATGGGTTACTCATTTATCAAATTTGGGTTAGCATGTATTATATACTAGTGAATTGATGTTTAATATTTGTGGTGGTAGTTACGCAACAAAACTCCATTGTCATAATTTATCAGGGATTGAATTCGATGAGCGAATACCACTTATTGCGTATTTGTGAAAGACCGGGAGAGCTGTGTTAAGTTCACCGGCGTTTGAGCACTTGTGGTAAGAGCTCTATTACGTTCACCAGTTTTGAGCTTTTGTTGTGAGAGCTGTATTAAGTTCACAACTGTGTGTGTGTGGTATCTCCTGTATTGCTATGTTAAATTCACAATTGTGTGGTTTCTCCTGTGCAGGATCCCGTTGTGTGTAAATGAGACTAAATGTAAGACCAAAGGCACGAGGAAGACGATGACGCAGTCACAATTAGCAAGTCAACTGTTCAATGTGGACCATCCATTGAAATGGACGTTACTTTCGATATAGGCGAGTTTATATCACGATCGCAGGTCACCAATGTGGGGAGAAAGGTTGTTGACTATGCCAAACTACTTCCATCAAAAGATACCTCAAGATAGAAAAAGGTTAGCATTGTCGAAAGCTCTTTCCCCACATGGGTGACCCATGCCATCGATTGTTGACTTTTCAGCACCATCTCTCGGACTCTGATACAGATAGAAGCAAAATTCCATCTCAATGTATGTCTGCATGCTAATAACTTGATAAAGGAATCAATCATATAGATCGTATTTTTATCAGCAGTTAACAAATTTTCAGCGGGTGGTTTATAAACAATCACCTCTTTACATGATTCAGGCAAAACATCTAAAAACCGAAATTTCATTGACGAAAACATTTGTTAAAGATAAAATCGTTAGCTGGCACTGAAGCAGTATTTTTCAAAAATATTTAAACTCAGCAGTCGAAACCACTAGAAAAAATAACTTAACTAGAAATAATACCCTGCAAAAAATGATCAATATAAATCAATAAAGTTATTTATTGGTCTCAATAGAGTTTTATTGTTCTGTACTTGACAATTCAACTGATGTCAACTGACATCAGTAGCTTACTGGAATCAATAGATATTGGTCAGTAGGATATTCTATTGGTCTGTATAGGTTTCTACTCGCACTTCAACTGACATCAATAGGGTATTTATATCAATAGATATTGATCAATTCGTATTCTATTAGTCTGTACTTGTTTTTATTAATACATTCACTTATATCAACAGAATTCAAATGACGCCAGAAACACGTACTTATATCAATAAATATTGATCATTATGACATTTTAATTGCAAGTAACAAACAGTATACAAAAGAACAAATATAACTGTGCTGTTAAAAAGTTACTATACAAAAAATAAGAAATAAAAAAACATCTGAGTCCATGCTCTTCATTTTCAAAACAACTTGAAACAGCATTTTCCGCATGCAGTAGCATTCTTGTATCATGTTTTGAATACAGTTCAGGCGCATCTTTAAGTAGCAAATTGCTATTTACACGGCTTATGATATTGCACTCTAGTCCAAGCGTCAGTGTTAGACCTTTTAACTGAGTAGGATCTACAGAAGACCATTCTTTAAAAAAAATTTGTTCGTTCAGATGATGCCAAATAAATTTTATTCTGAGTGATTTAAAAATTTTTTAATCTTTGTACTATCAAATGCTTTTACAAAACTGAAAATTCAGTATCATCTGTTTCTCCTATACCCCAAGCAAGGTAGTTAAAAAGCAACGAAAGAATTATTTTTTTATCCAATGGCAAAATGGGTCCTGGTTTGGATTTGATGGCGTCCACACACTTTTCAACTATGTTCAAGAGTGATAGTAAACAGTGCGCATGCGTCGTCATTGCATGCGTTGCTATGGCGACTACTGCTGTTTTTCTTTTCACTAGCAGGCATTTTTAATGTATTTACATAATAATAATTTAAAGTATTTTTATATTCTTTTTATTAACGTATAATTACTGGCTTGATGGTGATTCTAATATAAATATGAATGTTGAAAAAGGAAAAGTATTTTGTGACATCTTGAAACACGTACATAGCCAGTATATGAAAATCAATCCGACAACAATCATCAATGGAAGACAGTTTTGTGCAACCCATGATTTGAAATGTTTAAACGGCGTCAATCCAGAAAGAAAAAGCATTTGACCAATGGTTAACCAATGATACTAATAAGGAGATCACAACTTTTTTGTTGACTTTTTTTTTTTAAATATTCGGGGCTTTAAATTATTAGCAGTTGGGGGCAAACAATAATTTAAAGACGGGGACTGCAAGATTTTTTGCGCAAAATTAAAGCTGATTTATATATAAATCCTTTTGCCTCGTTATCATAATCTTGAGTTATTTTCATACATAAATTGGCATATCTTCTGTTTCTGTTCATTTAGTTTCATTTAAATCTAGAAAAACTGATTTATCTGAAGCATTGCTGTTTAAAATAAGTTCAGAAACACTTCGTTGTTTTGACAAACAGAGGGTAATTATGCTGCAGCCACCGTTTTAGCTGCCAATTGCTTACACATAAATCAGTTTCACTTAATGGACTATTTTTTGTCATAGTTTCGTTCCAAATTTTAGATAATTTGTTCATTTGAAATACCTCTAAGTTATTAATGATTCTGGGAGCAACAACAGCTGCACTAAATGACTTGTCAGCATCTTTATGTAACAGAGAAGAAAAATCATCCATGGCGATATTTTTGAAAAATTTAGTGCATTTGATAAAAGCAACTTTCATGATGTTATGCTTCTTTTGCAATTAAATCTATTCCACGAATTCTAATTAAAATATTCTCCTCTTTTTTTTCGTAGCAGTTTCAAGCAAGGCATTATTGGTATGAAAGGTCATGCAGTGTGAAAGTTTTTCTCTACACTTTTAAAAATAAAACGCTCACTTTTGACGATTCCACAATCCTTGAGCTGTATTTCGTTAATTTTGAGAATCATTTCGTCACGAAATTATGTGATTTGGTACGAAACTCTCAATTTAATGACGAAAATTCTTCTTCAATCCGGAACATAATCGCCCTTAATTGTGGGTAATTGTTAACTTGAATGACGAAATTAGAAGGAAGACTAGATGATCAAAACTAGAATGATGAAATGCTTTTTTTTTGTTGACGAAAATCGTTCCCTCGAAGAATAGACGATTATTATTTCGTCACTATGACGAAATGTTCTTTCGGATCATATACTAGGAAACGGTTTCGTCAAGTTTCGAGAAATTTGAGTATCCATTATTTACAGTGTGTTGCGTATTTTGCTAACATTTGCGGGTGCAGAATTTTCTTTTTCAGCTAATAAACACATGTCAGGAGAAATACCCAAATTTTTAGAACTTAACGTAAGAGATTTTGACTCCTTTTCTCCGTTTTTTTTTCTTTTCGTTTTTCAATCTTCGCTGGTCGCGTCTTATCTGTAAATAAAGCATAAGATGTTTGTAACATTCCAGATTAAAAACTTTAACGTTCTTTGTTTTTTTCAGTGCACTCCTCTACACCTGAGCCACAATGCACGTTGATGGAACTGAACAGATGTTTGGTATCGCTGCAGACACAGAGTAACGACTTAGCGTTTGCGGCTAAAAAACATGAGCTTCTCGCTCTTTGCAGGTGAGTCCATAATTTCTTTAAATATATATATGTGCGTGTATAAGTTCAAAATGAAGATAAAACAAAGGAAAATTACAGACAGATGAAAAAAAAGGGGGAAAAGAAAAATAATAACAATAAAAAATAATAAACNTATATATATGTATATAAGTTTAAAATGAAGATAAAACAAAGGAAAATTACAGACATATGAAAAAAGGGGGAAAAGGAAAATAATAACAATAAAAAATAACGAACAACTGGGGGGAAAAAAAGGATAAATTTTTTTTTTAAAAATCCGGAAAATAAAAGATATAATCTTTCATCAGCCCACACGATTATATCCGCTTAAGCGGATATAAACGTGTATATATATATATATATAATAACTATTTAGTGCAGGCAGTTAACAATGAATTAAGATTTGTTTTATTGTAAAAAACCGTTTAAAATATTTATTGATATCACAATAAGCAAATTCAATCTGGTGGAGTAGTACTTTGCCCATTTTCCTAATTTTATTTTATTACAACCGACCGAACTTTCAGTTGACGACTACCAATGTTCAACTCCGTATCGTTGTAATTTTGAACCCAATCTAGAAGACAAGGAAACTCCTGGATTAAGTATTGGGAGAAATTTGCCTTTGTGGAAGACTTTTTGATGGAACTGATCCGCAATTGTGTTACATAGAGAGAAAAACCATGAAAATCTCTCACTGTTATCCTGGTGGTAAGGGGACTCTAACCCATGACCCGTTTACCACTGAGGATATTTTACGTTAGCCCCGTGGTCGGTGCGAACAGGATGCGGAATTTGAATCAGCCGGTTCACCCCATTGAGAGGCCAGCCCTCTATCCCCTGAGCCATCTCGGCACCCGTTTCGTAATTATTCTATTGAAAAATACGCTGATTTTTATTAAAACTAAAAGTATCAGATTGATTAGAAAATGCTGAAGAAGATTGAAATTAGATTGACTGTCCAGTGGCTGCCTTAGAAAAAAGAAAAAGAGGACTTTTCATTTAGCTAGCGACTTAGCCATTAAATTAGCGTACGTTCTTTATTAATTACGGATTTATGAGTCCCGTTTAATCACTTTTACGTTACTGCCTATGCCCAATCGCATGAAGTCTAATGGAAGAATTAATTATAAAAAAAAAAATAACACGTTTAAAGCAATCGGATTTCCATTAGATACTTCCAGAAAATAAAAAGTTTTCAGGAAAAATTCTTAACATGAGATGCATTCATTACGGACACAATTATTCATTTTTTTCTCCAGAAAAGTCTTTCTGGAATCTTTCTCCGTTACATTAAGTTAAAATTGATTTTTTGTTCTGAAGTATTTCGAAGAATATTCAAGCAATCTGCATAAGGGATTTTACTTTCATATAGCTTTGAAGACAGCAAATTGATCCGCATGTTCCAGATTTTTTGGAAACTTTTAACAATACCCTACTTTACAAATAGAATCTTAAAGTGGGGACTTAAAATTTGCTTTCTTTAGTTTCCTCCATGTAAGTATATAGATATATAAAAAGCGACTGGAATTTATTCTAAGCTTCTTATCCTTTACTGACTGCAATTTTAATGAGCCCGCTATGCTGCTGTCGTACAGATTCTGCGGTGAAGGTGCTGCACATCAAAATTTTTATATTTAAAATACATTCTTCTTTTTATTATCTGCATAGATCTTTGAATTCGGAATGTGGATTGTCCTGAAATACAAATTTTTAAAGATAATGAGCAATATTTTTAAAATAAGCAACATAATGTGAACTAACTTATAGGGTGATGTCATCCACGTTGAGTTTGTTCTGAGCATAATCGAATCCGAGGAATTAATCGTGCTTCATGATGATAATATTAATTTTAATTTTTTGGATTTGGACATTAAAACAGAAGAAAATATCGGCTTTGTTGATTTATACGAAAAAAGAAATGATTTTAATTTTAATCTAAATAAACTTTACTTGGAATTCTAATGTTTCTAAAAAAATATACTTAAATACCATTTTTAATCAAAGGAGTAGAACTAAAAGAAGATGTAATGTTTATTTATCCAAAAAAACAAGTAGACAAACTCTTTCAAAATTTGATAAAAAGCAATGGATACCCAACTAAAGTAATTAAATTCTATGTTAAATCATTGAGTTAATTGTATATCATTATAAATAAATTTACTAAAAACTTCTTTATCAATTTATATATTTTTAAAATGTGCAAATCCATTTCGGGCAAATTCGTGGGCAAAAATTTGTGCAAAACGGGCAATTCTTGTTTCTTTCACTCTCTTCTTTTTTCGTTTCTTAAATAAGAGTTAATTTTCTAAAATCAATAAAATAGTCTAATTAAATGTCAACCTTCTTAATAATAAATAAATTATTAAAAATAATTAAAAATTATGCAGTATATATATATAATATTATTACCTTGCGCACATCCGTTTTCGGGCCCATCCTTGATAACTAACAAATCAAACGCACTTCAGCACTGTAGTAAGAACACTCTTTAATACAAAACCCCTCTATTTACGCTTTTACCTTAATTTGCGGTTTTGGTTTCGTATTTCGCAATCTGGCTATCTTGTTACGAAAATATTTTAAATCATTCTTGAAAAATTTCCCGCTCATGTAAGTTCAATTGAATTCGCTACTCGCTTTATAGATTTCGTTTTCTCTCTCGTTCTGTTTTTACGTGATATTTTTACTTAATGTGTTCTATTTTATTTCCTGTAAATTTTTTGTAAATATTTTTTTTAGTGTTCCTCTCACTATTGTATTGATATATTTTGCTTTGGCTATATTGATATTATAAAAAGCACTCCTTTTTGCGGAAATAATCGTGTAAGCTGATGAAAACAGTATATTTTTTATTTTCCGGATTTTTATTAATTTTTTTCGGTTTCATTTTTTTATTATTATTACTTTTCTTTTTCCCCTTTTTTCATTGTTTTGTAATTTTTTCCATGTTTTCTCTACATTTGAAACTTATTTTATGAGTTCTATTTACTTGCAGCTTATTCGCAGTAAACAAAACTTATTGTTTTTCTTAATTTTCTTCGTGTTTTTTTTCTTTTTGTCCTTTTTGTATTTATTTATTTTTGTATTTATATATATATATCCCCGGATAACCCTGAATATATATAAAGAAGACGTACTAATGCACTTACAATTAATATGTAAACTTATCTTTAAACAATTTCAAAATGGTCGAAATAAACTTGAAAATAATGAAATAAAAAGTCAAGAAAAGAAAGAAACACCCTTTTTTTAGAGCTTAAAACTTCCCCCTCTGAATCTATTTAGTCTTTATTCTTCCTCCAGTGATTATTCGAACTTGTGATTTCCGACTCGCCGCTCTTACTTAAACCTTGATTCCTGAAATTCGTACTCTGACATTTGGCATATTGATTTAATATTTTTTGTTGCTGTATTTTAACATAGCATTTCACTTTTAAAGTCAAAAAAAGCTTTTTAAATGGTATTGCTCTTTATACACTAAAAACCAAAATGATCTTTTTTTAAAAAAGGAAGAAAAAAAAAGAGATATAAATATAACTTTTCGAACAAAGTACTTAAAAAAATATTTTTACAGTGCTTGACTATGGAAAGAACAAAGAAACTTATACTCTCTGAAATTAAGTTTTGCTTCCAACTCATTTTGCATAACTTACGCGCTTGATTAAACTTGCCCTAAACTATAACAATTCCAAACTAGCAATTGCAAACTAATTATATGCAGATTGTTTTTTGACCAAACACACCTCCCTCGATCTATCCTCCTTCAAAAACACATAAAGCGAGCAAATAAATCAAATTTTCACAGAGGAAAGATTCCCAAAGTGTTCTTACGGGGAAAATAAAACCCTTATCGCGTTGTTGTTGGGCTTCGTGAAAAAAAAGAGAACTACTTTGGGAATGTAGATTACTCTCTAACACGTTAAGAGAAAGTTAGAGAAGAGGCTTAGGGCGACCCAGAAAATCCTTGAAGCCGGTCATTTAGGACTCGAACTTACTTTCATGAATAACAAACAAGCTCTGCTGCCACGAGCGTTCTATTGAAAGAAGAAAATGGCTAGATATCTTCGGCAGCGTTGTCTGAAAGAAGCGGCAGAAGAATGAAAATATTTTTTTTTTGGTTTTGTTAGAATAGCTTAGTTAAAGCAGAGGAAAAAGTTTGGGATAAGTTCGTAGAGGGAGAAAAACATTCCGAACGATGTAGCAACAAGTTAAGCAAATCGTGATCCTAGTTGGGAAGTTAATGTTTGCATGGGGAGAACTTAAATCAGAACATTAAACGCGTAGTCTACCTTTTAAAGGAAGCCTAGAATAAAATAATGGCGTTTTTATTATCTTTAATGTTTTCCATACTGTCGCTGATTTTTAGACTAAACATTCATAATATTGTTATTTTTTAAAGTTTCGCAGAGGGGGAAAAACCCTTCAATTATGAATTGTAGATGAGTGGTATTTTTTAATCTACTCCCGACCGTGTTTCATGTTCTCTAAGTTAAGGGGCAGTATTTGTAGAGGTTGTTTCAACTTCCGGTAGAAGATTCAGGTGGAAGAATTTCTGCTGGTATGAACTAAATTGCGTAAATCCTCATCTCAAATACCAAGTAATTGCATATCAATATAGGATAACTCTGAAAAGTACTTTTTTTTTCATATTTTCATCTGATATTTTTTTCATATCTTCATCTGATATTTTACGAAGAACACATTTTTTCGCAAAAAATGGCACAAAAGTTAAGTTCAGAACAACTGAGTATTCCGAGTATATACAAACAAATCCGGAACGTCAAAAAAAGAAATAGTCACATCAATGCTATGACGTCAGAAGAGAACCTTAAGACTTCCGGGAAGGTTTGTTTTTTTAATATAGACGGTGAATATATGAATGCATTCTTATACATTTTATAACTTCCTTGCTTTAAAACAAATTTTAACTGCTTTAAAGAGCCTGTTATTTTAACAAAAATGTGTAATGAATTGTTACAAAATACTTATTTACTTTAATTGGAGTCTTTAATTCAATTTGATAAGTTTTTAATACTTTTTAATACTTTTTGAATTTAATATTTTATTAATTAAATTAAAATAAAAATTAATATTGACCATTTTATTCAATTTACTATTTCAATCTACTATATGAATTGTAAAGTCTTACAGTTATAGTTTTTTTAGAAAATGAACCATAAGTTCAACATTAAAATTTTAAATTGTTTTATAATACAATTTTAAATTTAACTCATAATGTTAGTTTTCTAAACTCACTGACAATAACTTTATTTTATAAACTAATTTTTAATAAATCTAATGCTCATATATTGTTATTATTTAAAACATAAATAATTTTATTTCGTTCTTAATTTTTTCAATGATTAGACATTACGTAATATTTAAAATATATAGATAATTGAATAAATTTTTAACCGTAAAATAAGAAGGTGTGTATTAAGAGAGCTTTAAAATAATTTAACATATGGGATAAGTGGAATACAATGTACATTTATATTGGTTATTAGTCATTTTACTATAATTGGACACCACTTTTATAATTATAACAAAAATTGAAAGAAGAGATCCAGACATTAGGGAGCAACCTGTATTCCTGCATGATCCAGCTAGTGTATTAAATAAAGAAATTTAATACTTAGTTTATTCTTCATAATTATATGATGAAAAATTCTGCATTTTTATATACATTATGATGCATTCAATGCTTCAATAAAAGGTTCTCCATTTCCACCTTGCAAAGAAATAAAACATCCAGAGCAGTTTTAAAATTATCTTATTATATTTCAAAAGTATTTTTTATTTAACTAATTTAATTATCATAATAGCGCTAGATAAAATTGTGTCATATGATTGAAATTTGAAAATACCGTTAACATTTAATTAGTCCACATTTGTGATTTTTAAATGTTCTATATTGCTTAAATATATCTGTCAGTATTTGGATGCGTATGTTCATATATTGCATGAAAAGTTTATAGGATTATAATTTTTTTAAATCCTTAATTTACCTTATTAATTTTAATGTAATGATATGAAAAGCTGTAACATCTTTCTATTTTGATTTAATAGATGTGTTCTATCAGTTACAATTTAATTTTAAATATTATTATTATATTTTATTATTATTACCCATTGGTAAAATGGGTGTTGTTTTGCGTTTGATGGCGTGCGCACCTTATTTGGATATCATCACACTTTTCAACCATATTCAAGAGTAAGAGTAAACAGTGAGCATGCGTCGTCATTGCATGCGTTGTTATGGCGACCACTGCTGTTTGATATATTTTTTTTTTTTTTAAGAATTCTTTCTTTTTCACTTTTAATTTTGCTATGCATTAAATTGGTGAGTTTATTTTTGAGATATGGGACCAGAGAAATCTCAAAAATCGCGTAATCATCTGGAGTAGCACTTTCGGATACCAATGTCTCTTGAAAATTTGGTTTTCGGCGACCTTTTGCTCTGCTGGTCGATGTTTTGTAGTCTCTATCTGTTCCCACTTCTTGATGTTTCGAATAACAATCCCTTGCTATATGTCCCGGTCGTCTACAGGAGTAGCAAATTTTTCTAGGTAAACTCTTCTTCTGAGTAGCATATGCGGATTCCAAATTTCTATGTCCACGGGATTTCTGTAGTAAATCTTTTTCTTCTTCCCTTAAGACTTCAAGTATTTCTTCTATCGACTTTTCTCGTTGCGTTTTTAAAACTTGTTTTATGCGCTCATATTTTCCAGCTAGACCTCTGACCGTGTAGAACACTAATTCTCTGTCAGATATTTTCAGTCCCAAGGAAGCACACTTAGTCGATAATCCTTTAGCTCGAGCTATATAATCGTTTACGGCTTCTGAATCCAGCATTTCTAAGCTCTTAAGTTCGGCACCCGCATCAATCTTTCTATCTTCCTCAAGCCCAGTGTAGGTAGTTTTAATTCTTGTCCACAAAGCTTTTGCATTCTTTTCTTCTGCATATTGCAAAGCCTGTTCGTCTGATAGAGACAATTTCAAGTATGATACGGCATCTTGGTTTGTAG
>NC_092211.1:86219687-86264391 GCF_043381705.1 Parasteatoda tepidariorum
TATTTTATTATTATTATATTTCATTATTATTTTATTATTATTATATTTCTGTATTATTTTATTATTATTGTATTTTAGTATTATTTTATTATTATTATATTTTAGTATTATTTATTTTATCATTATTATTATATTTTATTATTATTTTATTATTATTATATTTTTGTATTATTTTATTATTATTATATTTTTGTATTATTTTATTATTATTATATTTTAGTATTATTATCTATATTCTATATCTATAGATAACCAAAATATTCTGCAGAATCTCTAATAATCTGTGTGCTGGAGAATTTCTGCTATCGGGGCAGGCGAGATATTCCGGCCCTGCAGCTTTCTTATGCTTGGCAATTTTTTAAATAAATTAAAAAAAATAACTTAATACTTGTCTCTTTTTTTAGTTCCAGGTAAATAATTTTAAAAGAAATAAAAGTTTGCGTTATAATTGCGACCAACTACAGCCGAGTTGTTAAAGGCCGCTGGATTGTAAATTGTATCTACCGGGACGACGGGAAATCTGATAACGTCATTTTTTTCCTCGTGTGACTGATTTTATATTCTAGCATTTGTTTTCTTTTCTTCTTTTTATGTCCTTTCGTTTGATTTTTGCAATTGTTTTATTGTTCATTTTTCTTTCTTTACAGTACACTTAAGGATAGTGTATTGTGTGTGGATGAACACATGAAACATTGCTTCTCTCCTACCCAAAGAAAAGTATTCAATCATGTTGTAGCTGGTGCTCGACAAGTTCTCCTAGAACTTTGTGTACCAGGACCCATACAAGACGGTAATATTAAACTTTCAAAGTTGCACTAGCTTTTTTTTCTTTTTAAGGTATAACCACCAAAGAAATAAGTTGAGGTATAACCATTCAAAGAAATTATGTACGAAATGATGACTATATCTACGAAAAGCATCAATAACCCAGAAAAGTGCTGGATCACAGAGTTTGTCTTAAGAGTTAACTTTGATGTTCAGTAAAACAATTTTTGGGGTGCAATTGTTTAACCAAGATTTTCAGAGCGGAAAAACGCCAAAAACTCAATATCTCACTAACTTTGATAGAGCATAACTCTGAAAAGCAATAATGCCTCATGTAAACGAGTGCGTGTGCATAACTAGGGAGCGGTGTATTAGTAATACATCAAAACAAAATTTTGGGGTATTTTTGCTTTGTTTAGAAGAAAGTCCCTTAAAATATTCATATATTTCACTTTTAAAGAAATACCTTGAACTTTAAATTTTTTTCCAGATGAGGAAAAAATTTTAGGAGCTCAAACTTGCACAATAAAAATTTTACTTAACTGACTTCAATATAAAAAAAATATCAAGTTTATCAAAAAATGCAACTATCAAAATTTTAGATTTTGTCTGATTTTCAAATAATGGCTCCTTAATATTCAACTAATTTTTAGTTATTATGTCAGGTAAACTGAAGAATAATCGTGGATGACATGGGAGGACTACGTCATCGAATTAGTATTCCGAAATTTATCGGAAACCACGTGCGTTATAAACTTTGTTAACACTTTTAGTTTAGAAGTTGTAAATAAAGAATTAACAGATATCTATGAAAAATAAGAAATATTTTTTACGCTTCTAAAGAAAAGATCACGTTTTAAGCGATAGATCAAAACAATGGCTTAACTAATTTATTCTTAACTAGAATCTTATAAAAGTTCGAAAATATTGACAAACGATATACTAACACTGGGGAGATTTCTAATCTGAGATTAATGTTTAAATTATGTGACCTCCAGTTATATATTAAGTTATTTCCACATTATTTTTTTTTTAAATAAAAAAACATTTACGTTGATGTTTATTTATTTTTGATTATTGAAAAAATTAAAAAAAAAATGAATTTTAACCAAGAAAACTTTTTGAAGATTTTTTTTTCTCACCACAAGATTCTTGAACTCAATATTTTACTCATACTGTCAAATGTTATAGTTTTAAAATTTTAAAAAAATCAAAAGGGTGTGTTTTATTTATTTATTTTTTTCTTTAAAAAATAATAAGTGGTTTTTAACCAAAATACTAAAAGAATTTTCTAGTGGTATAACAAAGTTCCATGATCTCAATTAAATAAAACACACGCTTGATTTTTTTTAAAATTTCAATTCATATTTTAAATTGATTCCATTGTGTTTCATAAAATAAATTTTCAAATTTTTGATTTTATGTGACTATTTAATCTTAATTTTCCGACAAAGTATTTTTTAGGATATAAATCTACATTAAAAAAACACCCTTTCAGAAACATTTTTTGTGCATTTTATTTCTTAAATATATGTAGATTTCAAATATGTAAAACAATAAATAAATAAAAATAAAAAAAAAATTTGAATCTTCTTTGATAAAAAAAATTGCAGCGAGAGGGTTAACCCGCAGTTAGGTTTCGCTCTCATAAAATTCGATTTTTCAGGTAATGTAAAATCGAAAAAATCAGGTAATGTAAAATATTTATTATTACTTCTAAAAACGTTAGTCGTTTTACAACTTTAAAAATAATTATAATATACCTAATTAGTTTGATTCTATAATCAATTAATATGCTAACCCTTCAATTGATTATTACATATTAATAAGATAGTTTGTATTTAATACTGAAGTAATTCTTAAAGATGATGCATTTCTTTCGTTCCGAATTAGCGGAAATTATTTTTTTATATTATATTTTAATTACGAAGCACTCGAAGTAAGTATTATATTCAATGATAAGTAATCATTATAATAAAGGACTTATTTCAAAAGAATAGTTTGGTATAAAAATTTATTCCTTTTCCTATCAAATACTTTTCATTTAAGTATGTATATAATAATTAACTTTTTATGCATTGCAAAATGAATGAATTAAAAAAATCTCTTTTTTCTATACAATAATGAAAACATAAAAGATTCGAAGAAACATTCGATTCTATAAGAAGATTACTTCAGCTTTCAAATTTTTAATTATAAAATGTCATCGTCTCACATATTTTCTTTTTTAATCTTTGAGATCATTTCTTTAAAAATGAACATTTAAAGAAATAATTTTAATCACAAAGCTTCTGCTTGAGAGAAAACTGAAAATTGTATTTCCTTAATTATTGTCTTTTTAAAACTTAATTTTTTAAGTCATTATTTTATGCAAAAAATTACGCATCAGCATTTATTAATGCATTTTAAAAATATAATTAATTCAGAAAAAAAATTAATTAATGATGTTATCTTTTAATGCAATAATTCATGATTTTCAATTTTTATTCTTTATTTTGTTCTTTAACGCTCACTTGCCCATTTTAATGGGAGTTTTTTTTTAAATTTTAATTTTTAAAGGATGCGAAAACACTATACAAAACAATATTTGTTAACAATATGCAAAAAAAATTTAAAGACTCCAAATAACTTTTGATCTAATGATCTGGTTTTTACGTAATAACTCTCAATCTTGATTGTTCTCGAGGGTGACCTTAAATATGGTAATTAATTAGTGTTGACTATATTTTAAGTTACGATATTAAACACAAAAGCGTATTTTCTCTAAATAAACAAACTGGACCTCCACCAAGTGTACACATTTTTACATCATTTTAAAGGATGTAATTTTATATAGCAAAATATAAAATTTGAATAAAATCGGTCATATAGTTCCTTGGAAATCCAATTTTAATTGTTAGATTTTTTTTTTAAATTCGATTTTTCTCAGGAACTATTTGACCGTTTTCGTTACATTAAAATGCTGTAAAAGTACGGGTACCTTACAAATTCCAGACTGTGGCTACCCCCTCCCTATTTCGAAGGTCAGGAATCCAAACCCATCGAAAAAAACTATGTTTATTAAAGGAATTAAGTGTGCCAAATTTCACAATTTAAAATATTGTCTGTACTAGTAAATTAGCATATTTGAGGTCACTTTCATGAACGATTGAGTCCTTATACGTGAAAATCCGATCATTAGATATAAAGTTATTCGGGAAGTTTCGTTTATTTTTATTATATGCGCTGTGCACCTACTCAGCTATTGTTTCTGTGAAACTGAACATACTTTCAAATAACAAGATTTAAAAAGTTGGAAACATGGCGAAGTGAATTCTCAAAAAAAAGAAGAAAAAAATTGGACTCAAGTAAAATTTGGAGAAATTTCTAATCAGGCAATTAATTTCTTAGTTTTATCGTCTTTGTTGAATGCGCAATCTTTTACACAGAGATACAAAGAAAAAGTATTATACAATTAGGTTCACTTTTTAAAATTTAAATAGGGCTGTATCTTATTCAGAAAAACGAAAGAACTGTTAGCAAAAAGAGATTCTAGATTGTTTTTTTAATTAACAGTAAACATCTATTTACTTCTGTCATTTATTTATTTTTTGTAATACATACACAGAGATGCCAGCATGTCATACTTAGAATAAAAGAATTTATAATGATAATTAATTTTTTGTTATGTGCATGATTGTTGTTTACTTAAATTTGTCACCTTGGGTTGATGCTTTTAAAGTATGTATGTTACAGTTAATGACAGAAATGAGCGGTTGTTGACTTCCACCGGTGAATGTTGACAATCACATAGTTCGCTTTGGTAAATTTCAGAAATATATACTAGGTCTAGTTAAGTGCTACTGCCCGGTATACAGTTGCCCGGTATGCCCTACATCAATCTTTTTAAGGCCAGGTGCCACTGACCAGTATGCATTTAACAGGTACTCCGAGCACTGATGTTTCTCCTAATCTATTCTCAGCAGATATTAAAATATCGATTAAGTATAATAATATCAACGAATAAATTAATATCAAATCGGATATAATAAATATTTCGGACATTCATCAAAGCAACTATGTGATTGTTAACATTCACCGGTGAAAGTCGACATTCTCTTGATTTCACGTTAAAACATATAATATGTTACTGCTAAAGTTGTATGTTACTGTATCTGTTATTTCATAGAATAACAAGGTATTTCATGAAATAACTAGACGCGTCAGTTAAAGTATGTAAAATTATTGAATTCTATGATTTAACTAGGTGTCCTATAGAACTACTTGATCGTTAAAGTATGAAATACGGCACTCGAAAATTCTTGGAACCGGTTCTAACTGCTTTTAGAGAGTTTCGAACCGCTGCTTTGCAATGACGTGTGTGTTTTTACGCTTCATTCCGTTGCTTTTAAACGTAGTTATTAATACCAGCAATAATAAATTATATCATCTGCTTTTCATAATTATTTATCAATTAATTAACCGTGATAGGGTTAAAATTTATTTTTTGAGAGATTTTAGCTATTTATGATCAATTAATTTATGAAATAACTTTGAGAAAGGTTTATTTTTCACTTTAACGGTCTATTATTAGTTATTCCATAGAATAACTAAGTAAAGTACGAAATTTTTCATCTATTATATACTTTAACTGATTTGTCTAGTTGTTACATGAAATACCTTGTTATTCTATGAAATAACTGAATTTTACACTTTAACGATAACACATTATATACACCTGTATGCTCCTTTGAAAATAACTCTAAACCGTAACTTATCGCATCATAAACTGAAATATATTGTCCGCTTCTTGCCACGTCCAACGTGCCAGAGAAGAGGGAAACACTTAAGTGAATTCTAAAAAGTCTTGGTTCTGGCTATAATATTAAATTTCATAAAAACTGTAACTTGTAGAGGAAAATGGATTGCAGATTTTGAATCGACTGATGAAATAACTGAATTATACACTTTAACGATACATTATATGTATGAAAATAAACGAAATTCTGCAAGTTTTTTAGTCATGTAGGACACTAGTTTTGCAACAACAACAAAAAGAACAGCGGAATTTTATAAATAGAATTTTCTAAACAGAATTTTATAAATAATTCAATTTAAAAATCTAATGAGAATAATTTTTTAAACTGTTAGTATCTGTTAACGTTCGTAATTTACTAGAGTGTGTTCTATTCCATAGCGTATCTGAGGCATGCCCCGTGCTTCAAGAATGTATCTCTGGCGGAAGATAAATGCGCTCCAAAATATCGATATTTGATGGAACTCTCAGAAAATGTCAATCAGAGACAGAATATCGACGAAAAACTCAGAGAGTCCTGCTGGTGAGTATATTCACTCGAATCTTTGGTGCTTCAAAACTTTGAGTTCCAGCATTCGATAGGTTTCTGTTGGGCAGTTAATTTCACTTAATTCCATCATTGTTTTTAATATGAAGTACAGATTGACTACAGTCATTTCGGATTAACTTAGTTGATAATGGAGAGGTAACTCTTGACGATTCCTTTCTTTAGATTACTATTTTGCTTTTTCTGTTTAAAAAAAGAAAACAATTATATTTAATATGGTATCAAGTTTTAAACATTAACACTTTATTCTTAATTAAATGAAAGTGATTTAAAATGATTTTGTGACTATCTCATTACGTTTAAATAATTTAAACATATACAGCATAGTAAGCCCATTGCTTTCTCTGAAAGTGTGTTTAAGTGTTGGCTAAAGGAACACCAGTATAAATAAATAAATAAAATTAAAAAATAAACATAAAAATTGGCAGGTATGCACATGTTTCATACAGAAATGTGATTAAATGTTTTCCTTATTCAACTATGAGGTAAAAGCCAGCCATCTCTACAAATTCATCAGTAAAATAACATTTCTGAAAATGTTTTCTTGCTTTCTTAGGAAACGTTGATTTTAAATTGACGATCTTCTATAGAACAAACAAACAAAAAATTCCGTTTGAAAAGTGATGCAGGAGAACAAAGTTGAAAGAACTATGACTTCTTTCGCCCATACGTCACCGGTTTGTTCACTCACCTTTCTCATTCACTCGACATAGTTCTCCAGAGATCAATTTCTTGTCCGCAATATATCAACTGAAAAAACGAACAACCTCTATCCATCACGGTAAGAGCATCTCGAACGACTCTGTTTGAATAGAGAGAAGAAAGAAAAAAACGAATGAATTTTTCAAACTTGACTTGAGAGACCGATGTAAAATATAGGTAGTTTTTAAAATCAGCTATGAAAAATAACTAATGGATATGCTGCCTTTTATCTAATTTAACTAATACGACACATTTGGAGGCGATACTTCGTTCAAGCAAAAGAATTTACGTGAAAGGTATATCTTGAGTTCAGAAAAGTATACCAGTCTATAAAAAAGAAAATACATATTGTTGTGATCTGTTTTAATGATGGGTTCATTTAATGCGTAAGACTACTGAACGAGTTTAAAGATAATTTATTTACTGATAAAAAAAAACACAAATGACGAATAGATACGTGCACTTATTCAAGCACATGGATGTCACGGCGACTAACAACGTGAAAAGTAATGATTAATAAATAGCAAACATCTAATGAACGAGATTAAATTTAGTATCTTTTTCTAGCCTATTCTTTTCAGTCTTCTTTCAAAAGTAAATGAAAGATGTTTTTTCACTTTAAATATGAATAATTTCAAAGTAAGTCATAATGGTAGTTACGATTGAATACTTTAATGAATTAAATAAATAAAAATGAATTTTCTGCCACTTTTTAAATTTTCAGTCCCTCGTATCTCTGTAAGCACAGATCTTCCAACATAAAATTAAGAATATCTCAATTCCATCTCGTATATTCTTCATCAGAAAGAACATCTCAGTCTCTCGATTACGGTTTCCATGGAAACAGCCCGGTACATAATTATCATAACGCCGTTTTATAGCTTATGACTCGCATGGTATGATTCCTATAATCACTAAAGCTAATGAATACACAAACATGGAACCTTTGTTACAATATAATATATTTTTGAAACGTTTGTTACATTTTCAAAAATTTAAAAGCTTTCTGAATTGATTTCAGCTAGGTACTAGATTTAAAATGTTCATGCAAGGCTGCCAACTACTACGCTTTTTTCATAATATTTTATAAAGTAGTGTGGAAAATAAATTTAACCCTTTGGATCCGGTTTATTTAAATTCTCAACTATGAGGAAACAACCAAGTTAAAAACAGTAAGCACCGCTTTTTTATTTATTGGTAATAAATGCAAGGCGAGTCTCACTCGTCAAATGTACGCAAAGGGTTAAATTGGACTTACTAAACGAAGAGTAGTAAATACATTTGAACATTAATTTAACTAACGCTAGAAGAAGTTTTACCAAAAAGCGTACAAAGTTGGCTGCTAATGTAATAACAAAATTATATTTTTTTCATAATTTTGTTATTTTAATTTATACGGCAATATCTAAATCATTTTGTTTTCTAACTACCGTTTTTTCTTACAAAATAATATTCATTGTTAAATTAAAACCAAGCACATTTAATGAAGAAGCTAATTATAACTCTAATTACAGTGCCCTTTGAAATATTAAAATCTAGAAATTAAGTTATTTTTAAATCTAACAAGATATTAAACTTTAAAATAATACATCGTACATGAATAACTTAAACTAGATAATATGGGTGGTAGTCATAATATCTCATTTCCCTTACAAAAAGGGAAACTTTATTAATGCAAAACTTGTTGATTAATAATAATCAAAATCAGTCACATTTTTTTGCATATTTTTTGCAGATAACTACTGTAAACGCATGCAAGAATTGCTTTGGTTTTAAATATGAATAATTTACAATTTATGTTATGGTGGTAGTTAAAATTGAATAGTTATATAAATTAAATAAATAAAAAATGAATTAAATTTTTACCACTTCTTACATTATTAGTCACCCGTCGCATCCTATCTACCAAAATTTTTTGGGGGCATTTCAACTCCTGATTATAATTAATAAAGTGTAAAAACTACCTTTTCAAAACATGTCCATAAGATAAGACTGACAGTAACTTTATTACTTAGAACAGGGGTTTCCAACTGGCGGCCCGGGGGCCGCTTCCGGCCAGCGAAGCCTTTTTTCGTGGCCCGCGAACTAAAATATATTAGTTGTCATTTTTTGGCGGACAATTTTCGATATGGGTTTCTATATGGAAAATCTATATGGGTTTAAAATACTTTTCTCGTTAATAAAAACTTAATTTCTTCGTTCTGTGAAATTAACATAACAACGGTACAAAGAAATTTATTTTTCAGGTTTTGCACCCAAGAAAATATTAATTCAAATACCAAAATAATCGTGTATGTTGCTCTTTCTTATTTCATTTTTTTTTGTATTTTGTGAATATAACTTAGCATGTGCGTATCAGAAATTTTCTCGAAGGAATTTTGGACGAAAATATTTTCACACACATTTGTAAATTTTAAATTTAAAATGTAAATATCAATTCTCTGGTGGTTGCAGCTGGCAAACCTCAATTTTCTCATTGAATATTTTGTGTGCTACTATGTAAGTTTTAATACCTTAACATTTAGATATCTGTTGCACATTAATTATTTAATACATAGGGGCACATTAAGTTATTGTAGCCCGAATTTTTATTATTTATTTAATATTTTTAAAAATATTATCAATAACAATCAAATATTTTTAAAAATCTACTTTTTAGTTTAATTTGTAATTCAATACTTTTGTTTTGTACAACTTGGTGAAACTCTGACAGTAATATTTAATGTTTCTGCAAACATAAAAGAGTCCTACAAAAAATTTTGATAAAGTTGCGGCCTGCCATTTGATTTGTATTTTTAATTGTGGCCCCGACCTCATGCAAGTTGGAAACCCCTGATTTAGAAGATACTAGGTTGAAGCAAAAATTGATGTGCACCATATGAGAATTCATAATAGAAAATAACAAAATGATTCCCGTACATTTTCAAAATTAAAGTGTTACTCAAAACTGGAAAAATCTCCAATTAATAAAAGAGCAAGCATCTTACTTTATACAGGTATTTTTCACATCATTGACCTCGACGAAGGTAAAATTTCATTTCGTCGAGAGATGATTTAGATAAAAAAAAAAGTGGCAGCAAGAATATGGATACATCTCATTCTTATAGTGTTTCATTTATCATTTTTATAGTTTTTCAATTCTAATTTTGAAAATTCTGAAGTTTTTATAGCACAACTTGATTTTCCAATTTAGCTGCCAATTTGTAACGAACTTATTTTTATTTAAGTGGTAGCGGCGTTATGGTTTGGTATTTATTTCTTGATTTAATAAAATTAGTTTAAAATAATTTTAACTACCACTACAGACATGTATGCAATATTGTATGTACACCAATATTATCTGAAAGCAATATAATATGTAAACAAATATATTTACAACTATTAAAGAAACCTTACTCATTTTTGTCAATCCTTATCGTTTTTTTTCCCTTATCGCCGCGGAAAATGTAAATAAGGATCATGAAATGTTGAATAAAAATAGTTTATCATTTATTTTCCTACCGTCAAACTGAGAACTCAACTCAACATTTGTAAGTCACTGCTTGCTCAAAACTTACTCGCGAGCCACATATGTTATTTTTGCAATTCGAGTATTTGGAATGATTGCGGGCATGTAAGTCCCGGAACAAAGTAAGGGGCAATGAAAACTTTTCTTCAATTGAGAAATTTGATCTGACCTATTATATTGATACTGATAATCGCATTTTCAGAGATGCCAACTGCTCCGGACAAGCCATAATAATTAAAAAAAGCGGTAAATAACTGCAAAGTAAATTTTGCAAATATTTGATTATTTTTGCTTGTTTTTTAAGAGACATGGCGTGACTTAAGTACTGGTTGCTGGATCATGTAATTTGGCAAGGTACCTGCCCGCGCAAGCGGGCACCAGACCTCTGATCTGTGTTATGCCCTAGGGCGACTGAAGCTAATGGCATTGGAAGTAATGAGGACGGGAAATTTGGAGGAGTACGAGGCAGTAACGGCTCGAGATATCTGCATATGCAGTTCAAATCATGATAACTCTTAAGTACTAAAGAGAGGTGAATTATATAAGCCTATGAATTATTTAGAAATAGTGGTGAATAAAAATATATTAAATTGAATTTATTAAACTAAGAATCACAGTTGTTCACCTACCACTTTAAAATATATATTTGCTGTCCGGAGCAAGTTGGCATCTCTTCATTTTGATGTTCCTGCAGCGATACATTTTCTTGATTTTCAGTAATTCAAATGGGTCTTTTTTATAAAAGAAAGTGGTAGAGTAATTATCTGCTGGCATAAAAAACACATCATATATGGAGCAAAAGAGCAAGGGCATGCAGATACAAACTTTGTAATGAAAGTATCCGACAGAACTAAACATTCAGGGGTAAATGCCCTACAACTCTTTTTTTTCTTCTGATCTATACATTTCGGGGTAAATACCGTACCACTTTGTTTTTCTGATCTATACATTTAAATATAAATGCAATACCTTTTTTTGATTCTACTTCAAGCTTAGAACTTCTGAATCACATATGACCTTTTAGTTTTATATCTCAACAGAATCGACGAATCGGTTAGAAGCGCTTAATGCCGAGATTTCCCTCATATCCAGCATCCTTTAGATTCTGATCCATTAATAATGCATACCTGCCAACTTTTACGCATTTGGCGTAAAATTTTATTTCTATATTTAAAGTGGTAGTAAAATATATGCTTTCTATATATTCCTTGCATTTTTAAACTTAATTTATAATATTTTTAATTCACCACTATTTTTAAAAAAATTAAGTATATACATTAATATGTAATACTATTATTGTAATTCCTTTTACCTAACTTTTATATTGCCACTCTTACTACTTAGTAACCACCATATATTAGGACTCTTCACTCTTAGTTTAAACTAATTTGTGACTTCCGCCTCTGCGTTTTCGCTCGCCACTCTACCCTTCTCTCAATCGACACCATTACAGGCGCCCACGGGCATCACCTCAGATGAAGGAGTCAATTGTCCGCTTCGCGGACAGGCACTCTGTTCTCTACTCCAGTTCAAGTTTTTTTGTAATCCGCTTAAGCTTGTTCATAATACAGCAAATGTTTCTGCCTAAAATTGTAATTTACACTTCATTTTACTACCACTGGGGAATATCATCCATGAAAGGATTAAAAATTGGCAGGTATGCATTATATATTTAGAGGTAAATGACCTACCACTCTTCTTTTCTGATCCTCATTTAGATTTAACTACACTGCCATCTATTTTTTGCTGATGTATACAATTAGGGGTAAATCCCCTATCACTCTTTGCTAATCAATACATTTAGGTGTAAATGCACTACTATCTGGTTTCTCTGATCTAAACATTTAGGGGCAAATACCCAACCATTCTTTTTAGAAAAGGCATCATTTGTTGCATTAAAAACAAAAAATAATATTAGGAAAGAGGCAGACACGGAGAAAAGACTTTTTTCAATAATTATAATGACGAGTAGAAATGATATATTGTGATGACAGTTTCACCTGTTTTGTTACAGCCAAGGCTGTTGGGAGTATCGAACTGAACTACATTAAACACCTTTTCCCATTCATCTTTAACTTGAACTTTGTGGTGTTTTGATGAGCTGGTGGAATGCAAATGAAGTATTCATGTGGATCATTGAATTCTGACTGTGCAGTAGGGTTTGTAGTTGTAGTTCATTTACGTCTCACTAAAGCTGTACAATGGGGTATTGGCGACGGTCTGGGAAACATCCCAGAGGATGATCCGAAGACATGCCATCACAATTCTGATCCTCTGCAGAGGGGCTGGCATCCCCTCTTCGGTAGTCCGACTACCTGCACGCGAAGTTCAGCACTTTACGGTAGAACAGTTTAACGAGGACCCATACCACACACCCTCACTCCCAACGCAGACTGATCCAAGTGGTCACCCACCCGCGCACTGACCGCAGCCAGTGATGCTTGACTTCGGTGATCTGCTGGAAACCGTGTCTTAAAGATCAGTCCGCTGCGGAACATATGCAGTAGGAGAGAATTACAGATAGTCTGAGGGAGTCAGGTTAGAAAGATGTTGGCAACATTTTGGTTTGGATGGGTTTCATTGCTATTTTTAGATAACATAACTATTATTACATAGATACTATATCTGTATATAACTATACCCTTCTATACTCTATATCTTTCAGTGCATTCGACGAATTTGTGTCTTGCAAGTACCTTCATGTAAGTCAAGATTGTGGACATGATGCAGCACGATTTCTGCAACAACATTTGGACCGCATATCGAGTCCCCTCATACACGAGCATTGCGCACATTACACATACGCAACTGACGCATGCGGAGTTGCTTCATCTTCCCCACACTTTCGACATTCATGTTATTTGATGGTGCTGATGATACTGGTGATACTGACTCTAAAAAATCTTCACTTAATCAATTACAGATTAAAAAAGCTTCACTGACCTAAAAGAGCTACTGATCTTTAAAAAGGAAGTTTTGAGACGATATTTCTAGATTAGATTGAAAGCATTTTGATGAATTCTAGAAGTTTAGAGGGAAATCGTTATAGTAAAAATAAATAATGAAGATTTTTTTGTAAATACATGAAAGAAATATTTCTTTTTTTAACTGTGCAAGTTCTGTAACACGGAGCCAGTCGAGAACACTTTGAATTGTTAAAATTAACGCCGTATGTTATACTCTTTGTTAATAGATTCGGTTCGCCAAGTTTACGTGATTTCCCCACTTTCCACATTTTTCCCTCTCACTTACCATAGTGTCAGAAAATTTTTTCCCCTCGACAGGACATTTCAGTAAGAAGCATATATGGCAGTACTTTTACTTTCGTTACTTGTACCGTCAGTGCAAGTAAAAAGTACGTACTTTTACTTGTACTTCGTTACTTTTTAAATTTAGTACTTTTGCTTGTACTTTCGTTACTTTTTTAGGGAAAAAATACAAGTATTTGCAACGGAAATGTCGAATGAAATCGTTACTTTTTTCTAAAACTCGGTAAGCGTTCTAAAAAAAAATTTTATGTTTTTTTAATTTATAAAATTAATGTGCAACATACATGCATTCACAGCTAACATAGCTTTTAAATACCTTGACCTTTTAAAATTGTCATTCCTGAAAGGGAAAAGACGGCTCTTTTGATCTTTTTTTGACTGCAACTATCATAGTGAACTAAAATTATGTTTATGCCTGACCCTGTCAAACAACGCCCAGTCAAATCTCTAAGAACTTCAGAACTATTTCTGCTATTAAAAACTATTATAATTACTTTTCTAACTCTTGAAAACTTGAAGGTATTAATTTAGCCGCTGATACTAAAATTCGCTTACAAATTTTAATTATTCCGTTAGGCAGAAATGTTCGGAAAAAGATTTTCTCGCATGACTTCAGCATTAGCCATTGTTACAAATAAAACTGTAGACTGTTCTTTTTCAACTTATACTGCACATTCAATTATTTTTTACTAGCTCAAAGATCACAAAGCTATCTGAAACCCCGTGTTTGCTTTGTTTATGTTTGTGCTTTTAAAAAGTGTTTCTATAGAGTAAAACAATTTTAAATCAATGGTAATTTAAATAAATAAAAATAATAAACTAAAAATTAAAATCAATAGATAAAATTTCTTTTTCGTGCAAATCCATAAAAAGTTTGATATTAAAATTATATTTGATTTTAAAATTATATTATACGATTATATTATAAAATTATATTATAATATTCTTCCGAATTTAAAAATAAATTAATATCCATAACTTTCAAAATTAAAAATAATTAAATAAATAACAACAATTTTGCAAAAACATTAAAGAACATAAGAATATTATTCAATAAAATTTTAGGTTACTTTGAATTTTCGATTTCCTAGAAATGTACTTTTAAATCGTTACTTTTTTTGTTTAGTACTTGTACTTTTACTTGTACTTTTTACTCGTTACTTTTTAAAATAAGAACTTTTTAGATTTAAAATCAAATTTTTTTTAAAAATACTTGTACTTTTACTCGTTACTTTTTAAAAGTAACGTTGCCATACATGGTAAGAAGTTGGAATATACTGACAAGGGGAAAACGAAATTGACTGAAATCATAGTTAAAAAGTGTAGAAAATGGGAAAATCGCTAAACCCTGATACACGTTTTCTATCTATAAAGAGACAAAGATTATTACAAATTAAAAACTTCACAAACATCAAAGATAATTCAAATTTAACGCTATAAATTGGATAAATACTCGTTTCTCTATTTATGCAAACAAATTATTTAATACTAAACTTTTTTTTTCTATAAGGTTTTATTTGTTATTGAAAATGCATATTATTGAAATGTGTACAAACTGAATTTTCATTGTAATCATTTCATTATGATGAAAATTCAAATGAAAATTTATTGAGATTTCTAAAAATAATGAATCAGACATTATTATTTGTTTATATTTTTATCTTAAGTGTTTTGTTTCGTGGTAGAGAATTATTTTAAATTTAATGAAAGTCCAAATGAAGATTTATTGAATAAGATAGGTAGAGCCAGTTTCTGAAAATAATAAGCGTTAGTCGGAAATTTCTAAAAATAATAAATCGGGCATTATTATTTGTTAGTTGAAGTAATTTGGAGTGTGTTCTACGATGCTGTATGTCACAGAACTCACTGATTATATTAATACAATTGGAAAAAAATTATAAGTAAATTAAATAAGTACAATTTAACAAACACGTTTTTACAAAATTTATAGACTTTCACTGAGGATAAATATTAGAAACAAAGAATTAGAGAGTATAATTGACAGTTTTTAATGAGTACTAATTTATTTGAAAAATATTTAAAGGCCAAAAATTAAAATTAAGATTTAAATAAAAACGCACAACGTAAATAATATTTAAAAAAATTCAATCACAAATGTTTGGCTTTGTTAACAATTGCATATTATTCTTTTAATTTAATACGATGTATTCATTAGAAAAAAACTTAAAACTGAATTACAAGCTATAATTTATTTTTACTTTTGTTATATTTTTAATTTCATATAAATAAAACTTAGAACAAAAAAAAATTAAATTTCAAAATATTATTGGTAGAAAATGTAGAATTCGTAAGATTTATTTTCGTAAATTCTAATTAATTCCGCTTTGTTAGTGCCACCAACACATCATAATTACTTTTAAAATGCGAAGAACTTGAAAACCCTAAACATTATATGAATCATTAGCATAACATGCATCCATAAAATCATGATGGATGATAAATATCATTGAAAAGGGAAAATACAATATTAAAAAATACTTGATTGCCCAAATACAGGATATTTACATGGTTTCTAAAATCATGCAATTGGGTACTTGCAACTCAAGAAGTAAAATACCGCTGAAATCACATGATTGTAGGTAATCACGTGGTTGTGCATAGCTCATTAACGTTACGTCGAAAATGCTTCGTTTATTGTCACGCTGAATAAATTTTTGAATCAGATTTAATTGGATACCAGCCAGTGACGTCACGCGTGTGTGTCGAATGTGATTTGCTGCTGAATCGTGACCTGAACAAATGCCATGATTTACGTATGGTGACGCTAACTAATATTCAATTCTGAAAATAAAAACATAAGTAAAATTGATATTAACATAATCGAATTATTTTGTTAGCAAATTCAAAGTTTTCACCTGTAATAGGACATACATTATATTTTGATTTTTAAAAAAATTTCGAATTTTAAAGGATGAAAATAGTCAATTATATCTCATTTACATGTAATTATGACATTTCGCTTGAAACAAAACGAAATAGAAAAGAAAAGGAAAAAAATCGATTTAATCTGTGCTGTATATCAGTATTTATTGTTTATTCAATAACATTTGGGGACGACTAGCTAAGAAAAATGGTAAACAAACTACTTTATTATCAATTTATTAATGTGCTAGATAACAATGCTTTTTATTGATTTGGTTTGATTTTATAATTCGCTTGTTATATTACATATTTAATTTATTTTGGATTAAAAACTTAATGTTAAATTTTCTTTATTAGTAAATTCTTCTGTTTATTTTTTTATTACAATAATTTTATTTCATTGTCTTTTCTGCCTCTCTTTACATAGCTGAAAACAAGTTTGATTCGAATTTTTTTTTCTCCAGGAATTTTTATAATTCATTCGATTGAATATTAAGCGTCCCCTCTTCTCTGCTAAATAAGGAGTGGCAGGAAGAAGATAATACATGTCAGTTTATGATGCGATTCCTTAAGATAGTAAACTTTTTTGTCTAAACTGTTTTTGTCAACGAAGCAGTGCGTGAAAAAAAAGTGTACAACTGTGAACAAGTATACAGTGCGCAAAAAAATTTTGAAAAAATAAAATCCGACCACATAAGTTTTGTTCTAATGATCGGATCTTCACGTTCTAGGACTCAATCTTAATGGTTCTAGATAGTGACTTCAAATATGCTAATTAATTAATGTGCAGACTATATTTTAAGATACGAAAGCATACTTTCTTTAAAAAACGAAAACTTTTTTTTTTGACGACAGGTTTAGATTTATGTCCCCCGAAATATAGCAATCTGGGAAATATGGTTCCATGGTTTGGTCATGAGAGCGATCTTAAGTTTGGATCCTTTCATTTTAATGTTACTCTTTGCGTATTTCACCATAACTTTTTAAACTAGTAGAAATTTTTTTCTCTCAATTATAAAATTCGTTTACCTGAAGGTAATTCCCATCAAAAAATAACGTTTATTAAATATTTACTATTTTTTTTATTTTATTTAATAAAAGTCGAATAAAAGTGGCTGTTAAAGGGTTAAACTAATTTTTATTTTATTTTATAACCGTCGTTGAACAGCCGACCCAATTTCATGGGTTTACGACTACTAATGTTCAACTCCGTAGCCTTGTAATTTTGAACCAATCCAGAAGACAAGGAAACTCCTGGATCAGTACCCCCAGAGGTATTGATTTGTTGTGGGAACATGGGGGACTCGACAGATTTAACGTGCATCAGTCACCATTTACTACACGGGGAGTCTTCGGCCGGCGAGGATCGAACCCACGACCTCTTGGATATGGGCTCAGCGCCCTACCGACCAGGCTATCCCGGCCCTGGGTTAAACTAATTGCAATTAAAACATTTTCTGTAGAAATAGTTGGATATTATCATCTTGCTACTACGTTGATACAGGCTTTAGGAAAAATTTCTTTACGCTCAGTCCCGTGATCGTCGGCGAAAGTGTTAAACACTCATTTTGATACGAGTTATTAAAATTTAAATGTGTTTATGGATGATTTACCGTGTAAGATTATGCACAGATGGCGTTACGGGTTAAATTTGTCTCACGACTTCTGGATCACTACTTCGGATTGATTTTTACTCCAAAACTTGAAAAAGGATGCTATCAAATATTATTATCTTTGTAGTGTTTACAATATAAAACGCGTTTTGAATTTAAATTTCAACAAAACAAACGACATACGGATTTGGAAGACTCTTCAAGCATTCTATACTTTGCAAGATGCAACCCAAAAAGTAAATAACGGTGATAATTCACACAAATATTACCAAATAAAGGATAAACACTAAACACATGGCAAACCTTACACTTTATTTATGTTGTGATATTAATTTTCTGAAATTTATTTTGATCTTACAAACAGTTAGAATTTATAAGTTACGGGAGACTCTTATGAATGGTAAAATTACGCGCAAATTAAAACATAAATCGCATTAATAAAACTTCCTAGAATATTAAGCCTGTTTACTCATCGCCTCGTAAGCATAACATAGGCGGAAGGATACACCGGAAGTTTTCTACATTTTTTTTCCGGTAGGAAGCTTGCTATTATTTATATTCATCCATTAACATTAGCCGTGCCTACATTTTTCAATTTTCTGCAACTTTTCCCAACTGTCGCTATCTTGCAAAGCATTTGCTGCTTCTGTGTCGTTATAGCGCAGACATTTAAGTGAAATTAAAGAATTTTAATTAGTTACCACTTTATTTTTAAATTTAATATTATTACGTAATTGAAACTGAATAAACTAAAGATATCTTCTGCCTACTCAAGATTCTCTGAAGCCCTGGGCTCCGACAAAGTAATATTTGCAGATATCCAGTAAATTCTGGCGTCTAGTGGTGAGTATATCCCCGATAAATTGAATTTACTACACCATTAAACAACCACTCGAAAATATTTATCCATGTTGGCATGTCTGTAACAATGAATCGGTTATTTTTGTCGGTTAACTTATTTTTATTTACTTTATGAATGAATGCATATTTAAAATATGAATTGAGATTTCTTGAATATCTCTTAATTAATCTTTCGTATTTAATGAGTCATATATTGTGTTCATAAGAATATTTTGTACACGTATCACCAGTGTTAATATCTTGGTCTTTTATCTCTGTAACAATGTAAGAAATAAAAATGTATATTATTGTGTTTAGAGTCGTTTTTTATCTGTTTATTTTAATTCATTTCCAATCTTATCAATGCGAAAAACATTATGAGCACCAACTACCCATTTTATTACTGTCGTGTGCAGTGATCAGTTCACGCAAAGTCAAGGATCGACATAATTGTGAGGGAAATACCTGTAACTTTCTTTTTTTTAACGGCAAACATTGAACTTGTCGTTCTTCGACATGGAAGGTGCCGACAAAACAACCAGCGTGTATAAGCAGCAAGGTGCACTTTTAATGTGTCGTGGCTGTAAGTCCTCTCGTTAGATGTCCGGAGGAAGTTTGGAGAAAGGAGAAAAAAATAGAAACTCTTGTGCTGTCCACGCCGTCTGACCAGGGTCGAAGTCACGTGGCATTCTTACTATAATCATTAAAAGATGAGCCGTAAAAATGGTGCTAGTTACTAGACCATGGTTGTGTGCTGATGATGTTATTTAACTTAAAGTTTTAAAAGTTCGTTTAGTTTCTCTAATACGTGAGGCCACACTTATGAGAAATTTGAAAAATACTTTTATATCAACTTAGAAGTTGGCAAAATTTGTTTCGTACTTATTAAAAAAAAGACTTCAGATTTCAAACTATCAGCCTGATTCTGAGATAATACAAAGGTAAAATTAGAGAGTTTTCTGGATTGTCTGATTAATCCTCGGTAAAGACAGTCAAAAACATAAGTGCCACGCTAATTTTACGTGGCTTGCCCGTCTGGCCCAGGGCTCGAAAAAAACTCGGAAATTTTACCCATCCCCGAGGACGGCTTGTCCAACAATGTACCCGTCCTCCTGTGAAACTAACGCGTAGCTTCTAAATAAATAAAAATATAATTTTCTCTTATTTATTACACATTTATATAAATTGCACAATTAATCAGTCGTTACTAGGATTACAAATGCTAAGATTACATTATACAGTAATAAAAGAAATACTAGGTTACCAATAGTAACCTAGTATTTCTTTTATGAAATAATTTCTTTCTTTTATAAAATAATTTAAATGACAAATGTCAAGTTATCTGGAATGTCAATTTATCCGAGGGTACTGCGTTTTTTAAATAAATCAAATATAACGTTTGCCAGTTCCACAATCAGGCCAATGATTTACAGAGGTTTCTGCCCAGAAATCTGAAAGGGGTTTTCCATTTAGGTAGATGTTCTTAATTGCGTTTAACGCTTCTTGTTAAGACCAGTACTTAATGTGTGTTTTTTTGAAAGTTCATTGCTGAAAAGCCCCCTTTCAACCTCTGCAGTCCTCCCAGATGGAGAAACCATCAATTCCACCATGCGTAGTATGTTGCTGCTGTATTGTGGGTCATTTTGCTGCATTTGGTCTGACGAAGGAATTAACAGGATTTCTAGATTAGAGGGTCATTTTTGAAGTGAGGCGCTACGCTACACTCTTGTAAGATAACAAAAATTGAAAATTTATCACGAACATTAACCGGAAAATGGCCGTCCACGCGGACGTCGGATTCGAGGAATTCATTGTCCGCGGGGAATTTTAGATTGCCGAGGACGGGAGGACGGGCGGTTTTTCGAGCCCTGGTCTGGCCACAACGGTAAATAACTACAAACTAAATTTGCAAATATTAGACACAGTTTGCTAGTTTTCTAAAAGGTTTAGCATGTCATATCTGATGGTAGAAATCATATAAATCTCGGTGCGCTGCCGCGAAGCGGCATTAACCGATTCCTCTGTAGTAATAAATCGATGATGAGGAGTAGTGAGGTGGAATGGAGATGGGGGGAAGAGGGGGTGCTTAGCACCAAAAATCGAGAGTGTATTTCGTGTGCTAGGGCAACATATCCCTAAGGAAAAAGGCAGTGATTGGGCTAAATTTAGTGTTGTCGTCAATTAATTCAATATCTAGGAGTGAGTTAAAATTGCTGGTGATACAGGTTTTTGCTTCATCGTAGAAATTTTTGTTTAAATTTTTTATATAGACGTTGATGTCATCAATTTTAAGATCCCTTTTTATACTATTATTGCTAATGCATTTAGAGGCGCCGACGAGTCTTCTTATAATCTTCCCTTCTGCCATGGAGAGTTTATTTTTTAAATGATCACTTAGAGTGTTAATGGCTGGGCAGGCATAAGTTAGAATTGGCCTAATTGCCATTAGATAGACAGTGCGCTTGCATTTTAAGTCTAAAGATGACTTCGAGTTTAATATAGAGTTGAGGGCCCAATAGACAACATTCGCTTTTTTAATAATTTTATTTATGTGTTGTTTCCAACTTAAATTAGAGGTGATGATGACTCCTAGATATTTTGCACTCCTTGTGGGTTTAATGATCTGCTTGTATAGGACTATATCAGGAATAGTTCTACTTTTCTTTTTACTATTGAAAATAATCATTTGGCACTTTTCCGGGTGTAGTTTTATCTTCCATTGTGAGCACCATTTTTCGATATTGTAGATCTTCTTTTGCATGTATTTGAAGGCTTGTAAATGACTCATAGATTTTGTGATAATTGCTGTATCGTCGGCATATAGGGCCGTGAATTCGTTTGGATTATCGTTATTAATAGGGAAGTCAGCTGTGTATAAGATGTATAGTAGTGGCCCGAGGATACTACCTTGGGGCACACAGGCTTGAATGTTTTTATAAGCTGAGAACGAGCTATCGATTTTAATTCTGAACTTTCTATCAGTAAGTAATAAGGTCTAATGAAATATTCATTTTATGTAGTTTTACGATAAGTCCCTTATGCCATACTCGGTCGAAGGCCTTGGCAACGTCGAGCATAAGCATAAGGGCTGTTTCGTGTTTAAATTTAGCATTACTGATGTATTCGAGGATGTTTACAAGCTGCTTGGTAGTTGATAGGTGCTTCCTAAAGCCATATTGTTGGTTTGGGAGTAGGTGAATATAATCGTTGAGTCTTCGTTGAATAATTTTTTCAAAGATTTTTGATAACATAGGGAGTAGACTAATAGACCTGTAGTTTTCAGGATTAGAGGCTGTTTTACCGGGCTTGGCGAATAGAATGATGTCTGATTTCTTCCATTCCTCGGGAAAATATAGGTTTTTAATGGAGGCATTATAAATATTAACAATTTGGAATATTTTATTTCGAGGGAGATTTTTTATCATGATGTTCGTAATGTTATCGTGCCCAGGAGCTTTCTTATTTGCAGGTGACCTCGTCTACTGATGTCTGTTCGATTTTGTTCTCAATATGGTTGTCTTGATTTATAATATTATTGTAGTAGTCATTTATAATTTTATCGTTTATGGGGCAGGTATTTTCAGTATTGTTGCTGAATTGGGTCTCCATAGTGTTGGCGAAAATGCTAACTTTATCATCAGTGGTATATACTGGGCCGTTTGACCCTTTTAAAGGCATTTTGTTCAGAGGTGATCTCTTCAGAGACTTCGTCATTTTCCAAATTGAATTATCACTATTGTTCAGACTTTCGAGTTTCTCATTCCATCGGCTGTTTCTATGTTGATTACATTTTTCTTTTATAATTTTGTTTAATTTATTGAGTTGACGTTTAAGTTCCGGATTGAAGTTTCTCTGGAATCTTTTTCTCAGTTTATTGTTTTTTGATGTTATGAGGTAGTTTATAGTTGTTGAGGTTGATGGGTTTGAGTTCTATAGCTTCATTATAAGCATAAGTAATGGCGTTAGAGATATTATTAATGGAGGAGTTTATATCATCATTAGAAATGGGGGCTGAATCTTCGTTAGAATCGGTAAGATGAAGGATGTTGTGGTATAGAGTCCAGTCAGTTTTTCGCCTAAATTGGTTGTTATCCTGCATTTCGAGGGTAGTAGTGATCCAGACAGGGAAATGATCGCTGCTAAGTTCATCTAGGGTTTCAATAGCAAAAGGTGAGCTTGTATTTGTAATCATGAAATCTAAAATGTCTGGAGGGTGCATTACACTATGATGGAGATAGTTGGGTTTTTCAGGAGCGTAGACTGTGAGTCCGAATTCTTTAATGAGCTGGTGCAGTTGTCTTCCAAGTTTGTTAACTTTTCTACAGCCCCATATGTTGTTTTTAGCATTAAAATCACCAAGAGCGATCGTTGGAAGATTGGGAGGGAATAGTTTTTTCATAAAATCTGTTGAGAATTCATTACACGGTGGGTTGTAGATGCAAGAAATTTTAATATTATTGTTGTTTATTTGTAGTAAAATGGAGGTTTCTTCTCTATTATTTTCGCTGCTCAGGTTGTATATTGATGCTTTGTACTTCTTATGGATAAATATCGCGCACCCGCCGCCTGTGCGAATAATACGGTCACATTTAAAGGTGTTGTAGTTTGGTACTTTCAGTCTATGGCTGGGCTTTGTGTGCGTCTCAGTAACTGCTATTATGTCAGGGTTGAAATTTGCAATGAAATCGAGAAATTCGGCGAATTTTGTTAGGATGTTGTTTGCATTCCATAGAGCTATGGTTAATGGGGTGAAGGAGAATTTTCTACACATGATCACTGCTAGAGGTTCCTTGGTTTGGGCTGGTTCGGGATGGCTTGCGAATTATTTAGGAGTTGCTGTTGGAAAATGGATATGCATTTTGCAAGGTTGTTGGTGGCTTCCACAGCTTGTTGTAGTAATAATGCTGGGTTTAGATTTATTGGTTGTTGGGTGCTATTGTTTTGGACAACATTAGCATAACTAAATCTTGAGCTGGTGGTATTACTATTGAAATTGTTTCTAGTTTCTCTGTTACTGAAGGATCTTCTATTATTTATTCTATTGTACATTTTTTCAACAATACTTTCGTATTTAGGGCATTTACTGTAATTTACTGGGAGATCTCCACCACAGTTGCAGCATTTTGGAGGTTCGTCATTTGTTTTTGTACATTCATTGGTAGCATGGTTCCCTGCACATTTTGCACAGCGGTGAGGATGGTAGCGCAGTCTTTGGCCGCGGAAGAAATCGGTGGCATTGTGAGGGGCGGTCGGATTTTCTGTATTCTTCTATATTGATGCACATATTGAACAGGTATTGTAAATGTCTTTACAGCTGGGGATTTCCTTGTTTAGGGTTGCGACAAAAGTGGACATAGGAATTTTGTTACCATGGTTTCGTTTATACATTTGAGTAACGTTAATAACAGAAGAGTTTACTTTTGCTAATTCGTATTGTACATCTTCTGCACTATATTCTTTTGGTACTTTTTTGACGACGACTCTAAAGGTACGTTCTTCTGGTAGGCTGTATGTGTGATGAGCAATATTTGCTTCGTTTAAAATTGTTATTATGCGACATCTGTCTTCTGTTTTCTTGGTTTTTATAGCGAAGTAATTACCATTATTTTTTGCGTTATAATCTTTTATATCCTTATCTTGGAGTTGTTTATTAAAATCCTTCCAGTTGAAATTGTTGTCCTTGATTACGATGGGGGGTATTTTGGATATTTTCTTTTGAAGAGTTAAGTCGTCTTCTGGGTTGGGGTCATTAATAGTATGATTTATCCTAGTTGGGGATGGTGGTGTTGTCTGAAACCTTTTTGTTTTTGAAAAAGAAATATTATTTCCTCTGCAATTCTGGTTTAAAGTATCAGGAAAGTTTATGTCCATATTGTTATCACGTGAGTCATTTTGATTAAAAAATGGGATAGAAGGAAATTGATTTTTACTATCTTGGGCGAAAGTATCAATTTTTTCCGTGGTGGTTTCTGAGAGGACACTAAATAGGGTATTTTCGTTGGATATTTTGCTTTTGAGTTCGAGATATTTATTTTTGAACTGGTTATGGTGGTCATTAATTTTATTCAGAGTCTGTGCAACCTTATGACCTAGATTTTTAAAATTAGCGGAATTTCTTAATAGCTCAAGGGTTTCGATTAACATATTTTCAAAAGGTATAGCGATATCATTAATAAGGTTCAAATCTAAATCTTCCTTATCGATTAAGTTGTCAGGGGGGGCGTCGGATTCTAAGTCCGTACAATCTGTATTTTTGAGTGTATTTTTGAGGCGATTTTTCCGCTTTTTCTTTTTGTACGTTTTGCCGGTGTTAGGATAGCTTATATCCAAAATATTTTTGGAAGGGGTACATCCCTCTTTAACAGCGGCGTTTAGATTGGCATTTGAATCCTCAATAATAACTACCGCGTCCATAGGACTCTCGGAGATAAGAGGTGAAATCGTATTTTGCTGGTCCTGAACAGGACCATTTTGTGATAAATCAGTAGGTGAGGCCATGAAACTCTGGTCCCACCCAGAATCAAACGTCGCTTAACTATATTCCACAATAAATACATAAAGAGCAAAACTTACTTAGGCAAATTTCAACTAACTAGCACAAATTAGACGCAAGAATACTTATCTTACAATCAGCGTGCTACCTTCGCATCAGAGTCTCAATGTGTCATATCTGATAAAAAGTACAGAATTATATAAGTCTACGAATTGCTTAGAAATAATGGTGGGTAAAAATCTACCAAATTGAATTTATTAAACCAAGAATCACAATTAATAAACTATCACTTGAAAATATTCATTCGCCGTCCGGAGCAAGTTGGCTTCTTTGTGTATATACAGTGGTGGCCAAAAGTGTGGACACTTTTTGAAAGTTTCATGTTTTTCAACTTTGTGTGCTTGTAGAGTATATTAATTTTCACTTAAATACAAACGTTTATATATCAAATTGAAGGTAATTTAATGTAGAATTTAATAATAAATACAGTATTACAATATCTGTATTACAAAAAAAGTTATGCAACTAATAGTAAGATCTATCTTAGATTTGCATTTTTTTAAAGTGATACTTACACAATCAATACTTAGTAGGATAACCCTTATTTTTTAAGACAGCTTCACAGCGTCTTTTCATCGAGTGAACGAGTGTTTGGAGTTCATCTTTCGTAATCACATGGTGCCAAGAATCAATTATAGCTTCACTTAGTTGTCTTTTATTGGATGGACGTTTTTTTCGTACAAGAATTTTCAAACGTCGCCACAAATTTTCAATTGGATTGAGATCAGGGCTGTTTCCTGGCCATGGTAATATATCTATGCCTTTATTTTGAAACCATGCTTTGCATACTTTTGCTGTGTGGCATGGAGCTGAATCCTGCTGAAAAATAAATGGTGCGTTGTTGGGGAAGAGATCCCTGATGGAAGGTATCAATTTTGGTTTCAGGGCAGTTTCGATGTATTTTTTGGCATTCAGGATGCCATCAATCACTTGAATTCGGCCCACACCATCTGCAGATATACATGCCCAAATCATGACATTTGTTGGATTTTTAGTAGTTGCTTCAATGCAATCAGGATGAAGCGCTTCACCTACTCTACGTCTCACGTATTTTCTACCATCACTTCCAAAGAGCGATATTTTACTCTCATCACTCCAGATTACTTGCTTCCATTGATTTTCTGACCATTTAATGTGTTCTTTTGCCGACTTAACTCGTTTTTCGCGTTGCTTTTGATTTAAATATGGTTTTTTCCTTGGAATTCTAGCTTGTAGTCCAAATCCTGATAACCTTCTTCTTATTGTTCTTGAACTTACTGCAATACCAGCTGCATTCATTTCACATCTAATGGCATCTGATGACATTTTTCTATCTTGAAGGCATAGCCATTTAATTTTTCTATCGGTAGTAGCACTTGTGCATTTTTTTCGGCCTGATTTGGCATCCTGAATGCCAAAAAATACATCGAAACTGTCCTGAAACCAAAATTGATACCTTCCATCAGGGATCTCTTCCCCAACAACGCACCATTTATTTTTCAGCAGGATTCAGCTCCATGCCACACAGCAAAAGTATGCAAAGCATGGTTTCAAAATAAAGGCATAGATATATTACCATGGCCAGGAAACAGCCCTGATCTCAATCCAATTGAAAATTTGTGGCGACGTTTGAAAATTCTTGTACGAAAAAAACGTCCATCCAATAAAAGACAACTAAGTGTAGCTATAATTGATTCTTGGCACCATGTGATTACGAAAGATGAACTCCAAACACTCATTCACTGGATGAAAAGACGCTGTGAAGCTGTCTTAAAAAATAAGGGTTATCCTACTAAGTATTGATTGTGTAAGTATCACTTTAAAAAAATGCAAATCTAAGATAGATCTTACTAATAGTTGCATAACTTTTTTTGTAATACAGATGTTGTAATACTGTATTTATTATTAAATTCTACATTAAATTACCTTCAATTTGATATATAAACGTTTGTATTTAAGTGAAAATTAATATATTTTACAAGCACACAAAGTTGAAAAACATGAAACTTTCAAAACTCCACACTTTTGGCCACCACTGTAAATAAAACTTTGTGAGCCCTAGATTGCATTAATTTCTTCAAACCATTTTAGTAGCGATTATAATATAAAAAATATTAAAAATTTACTCGAATTATGTGTTTCTAATAATCTTGGCTTCGCCGGTGGTCACTGGTGACCCCTATGGCATTCAACGTGTTAACAGCAATGGAGTTTAGATAAGAGATCCTCATTGCAGTTACTAATCGAAGAAATTCTTAAGACACGATAACAAGTTTGCAAACGTAAGCTATGTTTTAATTAGGGTGATGGGGGTAAAGTTTTAAGGAGAAAGAGAAACAGCAAAAGTTTTTCAAGAAACATTACTGAAAAACTAATGACAATTACAAAAATTAAGAATGCCTAAAAAAAGGTAAACAATAAGTAGTTTCCTGTTCAAAAGTAAATTGAATGCGATGATCAATAGATTTCAAATTATTCATAAGGTTATTAAGACAATATTCAGGGATTGGACAAAACAGTAGAAACACTATATTATGTGAACCAACGTTCTTTTAGCAACAAATGCCATGGCAAAACTCTTGGGACTTTTTGAAAGATCTTGTTTGAAAGAAATTATGTTTTTACCTATGCAAATTCGAATCGATCAAGATGAGGAGAATTTAATCACTTCATTTTGGCTTTAATACCTACAATTCTAAAGAATTGTAATATTTATTTTACAATATTATAAATAATATTGCAATATTATATTAAAATATTAAATTACAATATTCTTATAACGGTTTAGCGCAATTGCAATGTTTTTACGGGTACATATTTTTTTAATTTATTTTTTCTCGAGTTATGTTATAAAAAATATAATTTTAAATCAAACGCTTCATACTTTAATCGTATATAAAAACAGAAGCATATAATTTTAATTTAACAGATACTTAAAAATAATATTATTACTTTCCCTGGATTTGGCGGCAATTTCAATTGAATACAATTGGGAGTGGGAATGGAGCTGTCCGGGAGGTCGGGAGTTGGTGTCTAGCCCTCAGGAAAATCAAACATTTTAACAAAGGACGAACTGTTTCTGTTAGAAAGGCGTTAACTTAGGATTTGCGTACAAAAGTTAATAATGATAAGAATTTATATGTAAGAAAGTTTTAAATAACTACCACATTTTATTTTAAAAAAAGTTATTGTTAAATATACAATTTTAATGCGGGATAACCTTTATGAACAAAACTTCAAAGTTGATTCAAATGCCGGCAGCAGTTGGCATGTGAAACCCAAGGATCAGGGAAAACCTCGGTTATTCTTAGTAATTAAAGACCGATCAAATTGCTCCCCTCACTTTCGCAAAAAGTATTCGAAAAAATCCTTCAATGAAGACTCCCTTCCAGTTGAACAATATGACTTCTGCAAATTCACTGAATTTGTAGCTAAAGAGCTCTTCAAAAAAGAGGCTACCGTCATGGTCATGATCGATATAGCAAAAGCTTTCGACAGAGAATGGCATAAAGGTCTTATTTACAAATTTTAATATTTCTCTTGGCATTGCCCTTATGATCGACTCATATCCATACCTGCCAACTCTTCCGGATTTTCCCGAAGATTTTATTTTCATATTTAAAGTGGTAGTAATTATATACTATTTTTTCTTTTATAATCTTAATTTTTAAATGATATTGATCACCACTATTCTTACAAAAATTAAGCACATATATTAATATGCGTTACTGTTATGGTTGTCAACTTAAGTTTTCTCAAATACAATGTATTTGTTTGCTTAAAATTGAAGTTTAAATTCCATTTTAATACCACTAGGAAAAATAATAATGGAAGGGATTAAAAGTTGGCAGGTATGCATATCTTAAAGATCGGTCATAGAATCAAACTAAATCAAGATTTCTCTCACTATAATCCAATCATGGCTGAAAGCCCCTATATATCAAGACGAAAAAGAGTAAAAACTGGTATCAAATAAATTTCATTTTTTAATTTTTTTTCGAGAATAATAAAAATCTATAACTACCAATTGTTTTTAACGGATAAAATTTTTAAATTGAATTGCTTCTTCGCTGAGATTAAATTAATTACAGTGAATTGTTTATTGTTAAGAATAGATTAACTCCTCCCGAATATTATCTAATATTGAAATAGTTCTCCTACCAGTATCTTCTCTTTTCCGTCTCGCTTTCAGGCCTGAAGCCAATTAAAGCCTCTGGGAAATATTCTCGGCCCTCTTTTTTATATTATTTACACTTCAGATTTCCCACATATATATGAAAACGAATCATTGCTTTTTACGCTGATGACTCCGCTCTACTCACCAGATCCATCTGGCCATTACACACCATCACCCTTCAGCAACGCAGGGTGAAAAATATAGAGGAATGGCACACTAAAATTCAGTCTCACTCTCTTTAATCAAGCCGACCCTGTTGTCAATAAAGCAAAATATCTTGGTTTAACCATCAATAGTAAACTTAACCTGAAAGAACATATCAACACTTCAATTCACAAGGCACTCGGTCCATTCCACTCAGGGGTGAAAGCGAGACGGAAAAGAGGAAAGGCTGGTAGTAAAACCATTTCAGTTATAGCTAGTTTTGGGGAGGAGTTTACTTATTCTTTTTTTAAAATTTTCAACAATATCTACTTTATCTTGGAAAAGAAGCAGTTTTATATACATGCCAGAATTATAAAAGAAATCTTGATAGTTACAGATATTTCATTTTTTTCGAAAAAAAATGCTGAAATGAAATGTTTTACGTACCAGGTTTTTCTCTTTTCCGTCTTGCTATATAAGGGCTTTCACCCATGATTCCACTCCTTATCAGTTGGAGCCCCTAGCGGAGCTGATGCTAAGATAACCAACACGTATGAGTATGAGTATTCCACTCCTTAAAATCAATGTTCTCAACTTAACCCTTTGCACTCCGAGTCATAAAAATAACAAAAGTCGTAAAGGTATAGTTTTTTTCTTTTGCATCTCTAATTTAACGTTATTTTCCAGTACTACTATTATTAGCGAAAATTTAAAATTATGGTTGTGAGCGCATCAAATTTCTTTGAACAATATAATGTTATAAGAATATAAATGTTATTTTAAAAAATGATTACTTCGAAAAATTACTTCTGTTCACCAAGAGATCTAAATGTTTATAATACTAATTGATAGTTATATTAGGACGTGGGAAGTAGAGGCACAAGCGTAAGCAAACAGAATTCCTTTTAGAACATACATGTTAAGTGAATAATTTTAACTTCAGTAGAAAAACTGTTTTCTGCCAAGAATAAACAATTACTGCGAAGCAATCATCGGGGTTGGTGAGCGGTAGCGAACAGGGTCTTAGCTCCCTAGTACGGCAAATTTCTCTCGATTAAATTTAAAAAAGCGCGGGGGTAATACCTCGGGGGGAGGCAAAGCAGTCTGCCGCAAAAACCTCTTCTCTTTCTTAAATTTGTTTAATCTCAATCGGCGATTTATTATACCTTCCCACTCAGATGAATTAGTTAGAGCCCTTAGCGTTGCTAAGATAACTACCACGTATGAGTATGAGTAAATGTAAAAAAGAATTTGGATTCATGCGCACAGCTGATTCACTTTTTAAATAGTCTACGCAGAGTACTTATAAAAGACCGTGTGGAGGCTTTCTGATGTTGGAGGTAATGCCTCAATGGAGACATCGGAGGGTTAACATAAAAAACAAGATACTTATTATTTTTTTTAGAATGCATCAGATTGATCTTCGTATCCTCTGTATTATTTTAAAATCTTAGATGAAGGAGTAGATGACCCTCTAGGTTAGGAAATCTGTTCGCACTGTATGTTAGTAGTGTACATTAGAACTCCAGGAAAGAAAAAAACTAAATTTCTAAAATTTTAGCTTTACATAGTATGCTATCAATCAGCGAGGCGCTTGTCGTTATTCTCAGATTAACATTTTGTTTTAGAAATCATCTAAGGTGACTTTGAAGTGACCGAAAGTTTGTCGAAAAATCGATTTTCTAATTTTTATATTTTTGACATCCAAGCATTTGACTGGACATTTTAAAGTAAAAACTTTTTCAATCGGAGAAAAATTGACGCAGGTAAGGTGATTTTTGTTTTGACCACGCTCCTTTTTTTCTTCATTTTCTTGCCTGCATTTATCTGTATACCCAAATACGTTATTGCTTATTTTTGGAAACTGTGTTTATTTTTTTTTTAATTTTTCAAACATCTAATTATTTAACTTGTACATAAGATCATATTTATAGTTATTTATGTTATTAAAAAAACTTGTTATTATGTTCTTAGTTATTAGGTTTTTAAAAAAAAACTTGTGAAAGTCCGAAAATCTTTGTCGCCTTAAAGAATTACTCGTGGGGTGGCACAGTTATCGAACGTTTTTTTCATTTCGCTTATTTTTATTTAAAACTGCTGAAAGACCGATAACTGACTGTTAGAACAGAACAAAATGTTTTTTAAAAAAACTTGACTGCATTATCGCTTTAGCCTTTTAAAACATAATTTTGTAAGTAACATAGCCAGTCCCTAATTGGTTACAGGGACCAGATAAGAACAAATTTTAACATCGCGATGCTTTTTAAAAAAAATAATGTCAAACACTATATTGCGACATTTTTCTAATTTATTATGTTTTTAAAGAAATAAACCTTTTCGTCACGAAATAAAATTTATCAACATTACCAATAATATCCTATTTAATATCGTTATGTATTATATCCACTATATTGTCTTATGGATATATTATTTTATCGATAATCATTGTCATATTATTGTATTCGATAGTTATGATTATCAGAACTGATCGCGATATTATTGTATTCAATATGTATATTTATCATTAATGATCGTAATATTGTCGTGTTTGATACAACAATGTGTATTTATCGGCAACTAATAAGAACAGAATCTGGAGCTGTTGTTGGCGAACTTGGCTTCACTGTTATGACAAAACCGAAATACAAACTGTATATTTTTTTACTAAACATAATTCCGTAACCATAAATAACTGTTACAAAAAATATTAGCCCCATCTCTAGTAATATATTGAGGAAGTAACATTGGTATTGTTTCTAAAATTCATAAAAATTAGCAGCCCATTAACCGCTTACCCGCTTGACTTATTTTACGATGGTTACGAGGTTAAAAAACATAGCAATTACTTTATTTTAAAACAGGATATGTATTTTGAAATGTTTAATTTTATAATAATATATTTTGATTGCTAGGAACATTCAGCTTCTCCAATTGTAAGCGTTAAGAATGAAAGATTTGAGTTACCAGTCTTTACATGTTACGCAGACATGTTCCAAAAATGAAACGTTGTTATTTCGTTGTTTCCAATCCCCAAGAGCTCCATCCCAATTAGACCAATTCCATAAGTCCAAAAATGTCCAGAAAGTCTAAAAACAGATGAGGTTTTGAAAAACCTCGTCGATCTTAAAATCGATACAGTTTAGAATATGCTCGGGCGAAGCCTGAGCAGTCCTACATTTAGTGCAAAGTCCAAAAGTCTTTTGTCCCTGAACATACGAGAGACACCTCAAGTGACCACTTGCAAAGCGAGACAAACAAGTCTGTTGGCTTCTAGGTCCCTCAAAAAGCAAGGCACTTCCAGGTCGTTTTCTGAAATACCAACTATGCGGAGGAAGAACCCTCCAGAGGTCCATAAAAAATTTTTTGCACTCTGCAAAGACCTCGTTGAAAGTGGAAGGTAGATCTGGCTGTGAAGGTTCCAAAGAAGCATCTTTAGCCAGTGAGTCCGCCATCTCGTTACCTTTGATTCCAACGTGTGATGGAATCCATTGGAAGTGTACTCCAAAGTCCGCAGAGAGCCTGGAGAGCATCCCCAAAATTGAAGCCGCAGCCCTGTCTCCAACATTCATCCAGTTGCTAAAAAAATAAAATGAAACATTCAAAATAAAAATGAAATATTGGCGTTTAAGTGGTTACGGAAAAAATTCATCGTAGTTACATACACTCTTCATTTTATTTTTTGCTTTTACTGTACGGAGATATTTAGTAAAATAATATTACATTTGCAAGTTTCGGAGAAATGTAATTAGTTTTGTTCAATTATTTAAAGTAAATTAAAATTTATATATTATGATCAAGGCTGGTAGTAAATAGAGAAATAACTAGAAATACTACTGCATATACTACTGAGTTATGGATCAATGTAGTTAAAATAAGCAAATTTTTAAAAATTTCCGCACTTCTTTTTTCGAAAAAACATGAATTTAAAAAAAAAATTCTACTTTTTTTCTGTTAGTCTGTAGCTCAAAACATGTGTGCTATAACCATAAACACTCATAAAAGATGTATACAATATTTTAAAACATCGTGTTTATGGTGGTGTAAAAAGTGAAAAAGTCTGAATTTAAGATAAACGCATTTAAAGACTTAAAATTATTAATCTATCCACTGTTATCACCTTGCACAGAAACTGCAATAAATAGTTGGAGTACAAACAAAAGTAAAAGTATTTTTAGAAAGCTTAGATTACAGGAATTCTAAATTTATAATAAATTCAACTTCGAAAATTTTACTCGAAGTAATGTTTTTGCATCAGCCAGATATCTTATCTGAATTTTAAGCAGCAAATTCTTTTTTATCGCTAATTCTTCAAAAATATTTTTATTCCTGTATGTAAAATACGGGGATTGGACTAAAGCAGTGTTTCCCAAAGTGTGTTACGCGTACCCCCAGGGTACGGGAACCGTTTAATGGAGGTACGCGTTCTTATGCGAAAAATCTTGCAACAAACGAAAATTTCAAAACATTTTACTTAAAAACAAAGCTAGCCATGAAAATTTACGATTAAGTATTTTTCTATTGCCTATTTTTGCAGTTAACAGTTAATAATTAAGGGTGTCAACAGTCAGTTGTGATTTTTAACTTTTGTGCAATTTTTTTATAGTAAAAAATGCATTCTTTCTTTTATTAGTGGTACACAGTGTAAAATTTAGAAAGGGTACACAAAAGTCATAAGTTTGGGAAACACTGGACTAAAGTACAAAAACACTCCTCTACTAACTTTATGTAAACCTCCTTTAACATCATATGCTTTGGAAGATTTTACATGGCAAAACTGTTAGCCATATTTAAAAGATCATGCTTGAAGCTTTTAGAAATAATGTAATTTTTGACCATGCAAAATTTTAATCGTCCAAAAGGATCAGAAGTTAAAAGCTTTTCTCCTCTGTAATACCACTATAATTTTCAAATAATTATTTTCTTAATAAATATCGCATAGCTTTAGTTTTCGTAACGGTTAATCCGAATTTTGCGCGGGTATAGAAGACACTATTTCTAAAATGCTTCAAGCACGGTTTTCCATATTGTGAGTTTTTTCATGTAAAATCATCCAAAAAATTTGTTGTTAGAAGAAAGATTGTTTACATAAAGTTTATAATTGACCAACTCCTTTATTACCGATGTGTCTCATTTCCGTTTACGTATGAAATGCCCTTTTAGAAATTTTGTTACTGGGTGAACCATATTATTGCTGAAATGTGTTGTAATCTTAATAAATAGGGTGCTAGGTTTAATAATATTGTCGTATTTCCTGAACTTAAATAGGCAATACTATGGTACAAATTAATACCTTATTAAAGCTGTTGATAATCTGTACCGTACTATGGTTCAAGTTACAGTTATCATAGTTGAAGAAAGACATATTATGATTTAAAAAGCAGATATCAAAGTTCAAGAGACAGATATCATGCTTCAAGAGACAGTTATCATGGTTCAAGAGACAGATATTATGGTCCAAGGTAAAGATATTAGGGTTCAAATGGCAAATATTCAAATGACAACTTTGGATCGATTTTTCTGAGAGTAAAGATATTTCTGATATTCAGAAGTGAATTTCGACAATCCTTTAACTTTTCATAAAAAAGAAATTTAAAATAAAATAGAACCAATTTAACAGAATTTTAGTATGAAGCAAAATTTATTCTATACATTTTTAGGAGCTGAATCCAAACGTTCCATTCATTTTGAAACCATCAGACGATTTCTATGTTATCATTATAGCTACTCGATAAATCATAAGATGTTTCCAAAATTTCTCTATTATGTAAAAAAAAGTTACTGACGCTATTTCCGTTGCTTCACTTTACTTATACCGTGCATCAAAGATAAAAATATATCATTTTAAATTAACGATTTCGCTGTAGTAATACTTTCCTGACATTTGGTCGAAATTTTATATGAGTAAAAGTCGGATAGTTGATCTCTAAGGAAAGACTGGAGTCGGATACAGATATCCAACTATTTAGTTTACGGCTCTGTTTTTCACAAATTTTATTTCCCAGGCAAAATATTGTTTATCTGTCAGTATGAAATTTCCAAACTATAGACAATACAGATTATATTAAAAAAAATATTTTTACATTTAAAATTAATTTTGTCATTACAATGATTATAATTGTAACACGATACTGTCACCATATCCTGCCATGCTAACTATCACAAGAACGTCAACTATAATCATAATAATTGGCATAATCACAATAAAAATTGGCATAATTACAAGACATTAATTATAATGATTGGTGTCATATTATATCATTTAAATATGAATATTATTGTCACGTGATCTCTTAAAAAGAAAGCTTGAAATTCGATTTTTAACGATGAAAAAAATAATGCACTTAACGACCTAAAGATTATTTTAAAATAATTTTACGTTTTAGGATAATTTATTCTCAATATTCTTTAAAACCCTGTAATCTAAAACGAGTTTAAAAAAAATCAATTCCAACAGAATTATTTTCAAAACCTTTTGATTCTCTCATAAAGTAAGTCTTTCTTTCAAAATGTAATCAATAAAATGTTTTTGAACGGAAATTTATCATTACTTCTTTTATAAAATAAAATGATGTATGATGTACATTTTTAAGCAAAATTTACATTTTTATATCTGAAAAATTTGTATTTATAATTGCATGAAATTTAAACCTTTTTGCTTGCTCTGTTCGCCAATGGGAACGGCTCCATGTGCTGCATTTTATGATAAATGCATTTCAGTAAAATGCAAATTATAAGGTTCTTTTTAACAGCTGAATAGATAGATGACTTTCATATCCATTCTAGAGATCATATTACGGCTCCCAACTCCGTATATTTTCTTAAAAATTTCTTAATTTTTTCTTGGAGTATTGAATTACAAATGACGAAGAAGAGAATAAAACCCACGCCATTTCGCAAAAATCAACTGGAGTTTTTCTTTGAAGTTTCTGCAATGGTTTTAAGTTTGGAAAATATTTTAGAATTCTTTTAAAAGGAAATGCAAACTTCAAAGATAAATGCGAAGTCAGTTAAATTAAAATTTTATTTTGAAATATAAATTTTAATAGTAACAATTTATCATACTCCTAACTTTTTACAAATAAAGTTTGTTCTTTAAATAGGAACAAACTATTATTACAAACAAATGATAGGTTAATTTCATTTTAAAATACTTTTAAAAAGGAAACCTACTCTTGATATTTAAATTTTGTACTAAAAAGGAGTAAAATAAGAAGAAACGTATTTTCTCAAACTCTTAACAGTCAAATTTTATTTCAATATGTAATTAAATTTTGGGGCAAATCTTCACAAACTCTTCACAATCAAATTTTATTTTAAAATGTAATTTTTAAATTGGAACCGAGTGTGCAAACTCTTTAAATGAAAGTTTTAAAACCAAATCAGATTTTTTTCCACCAATAAAAACAAGTTATGAAAATATCAATACATCAACAAGATATTTTTAACTGAGATAAAGACGGACAAAAACTATATATTTTTTTCTTTCAAAATTAAAAACAATACCTGCGGTGAAATTATTTGCTTTCAGAACCAATAGGGAACCACAGGGCGAAACATATTTAATTAAAATAGACTTCTAAATATTGGGAAACGGAAGAATACGTAAAAAAACATTGTCTAAATTATCAGAATTTTTCCAAACATGGAATGACTCTCAAAATCCAAGTTCGGAAGGTGAAAAGCAATGATATAAGTGGAAGAAAACTCTAACTTGTGATTCGAATTCCATCTACGTAGAGCGATAGAAGATCAGTTAATATCCTGTAATTAACAGACATTTGTTGTTTCTTGCTTTAGTCTATATAGCTCTAAGTATACCCTGACCTTTGTTGGACAATATAAGTTTGTCTTATATTATCGGATTTTTTTTAAATGTACTATTACTTTACTATATAGTCTATTACATCTAAGTTCTCGTCTTGGTTTACCATATTTGCCTTCTATTTTAATTTAGAATTATGGCCATGTATAAAACCACCATTAAAGCAAATCTATATATTCTATTCAAATGGCATTTAGGTAATCTTTATTTAACTTGGCTGAACTTTTGTCTCGTGTATACTTTATGCGATATGCTGGCGTGTGAGTGAAATGGACAGTCACGAAATTTTATCCAAATGGATTTCCCATGTTTACTTCACATTTAGAGGCATGGAAAACTGGAAGATGCTACCGAAATAGCCAAGTTGGCGGGGAAATCGTATGGGATTATAAAATGGGCGAAGTGACGAAAGCTTCAGATATTTTCAGAATGGGTTGTTTTCTTGTGTTGTGCTTTTTATGCTTCTCTTTTTTCCTTTTAGAAAAAGAAATACTATGAGAAAAGGGTTTCGCTTTTTTTCTTACTATTTTTCTCTCTAAAAGCAATTTTTTTGCTGTCACAAACGATTTTTCGCCGGAAGTTCCACCGCTTCCTGCATAAAAATAGATAGGTCGATACCGCTTTTGAATTTTGATTTGATAAAAAAAATACAATAAATCTCAAACCAGATGAGTACATATTTTGAGATGGCTAGTATTTTCCATACAAGATGCTCTCAAAAGAGAAAATTTAATATGTAATTTTATATTGATGTGAATCAAAAATGAACAATGGTCATCATATTAACGGCCCGCCAATTTATATTAAGTCTACAGGAAAATTATGTTCAAAAAAATGCACGCCTGAGTTTGAAATTATAAAAAGACCTTTTTTATTAAATAAAAAAAAGGTAAAACATTTGCCCCTAAACAGTCAATTTGGATTAAAAATTTTAGTCAAGCAGGACATAAGCAAATACGACCTTAGGCTGTACATTATCAGCATCAAAATTTATCTGGGCGAACAAACGATGAACTACGATAACAAGGTTGTCTCAATGTGGAAAAAATTTAAAAAGCGTGGAATATTTTATGAAATTATAGTAAATTTTACAGCCTTTAATTTCACATCCATTTTAAGAATTCAGTTGTAACACAAAGATTTAATTTTCGAATATTTTTGATCGATGGTAATTACTACTTAAAACATTTTGATTCCTTCATATTTTACTACCAATTTTTAAACTTTTTCTGGAAAGTGTCCACCCAGGACAAGCACAAAATCATTTAAAATACATAGTACAGTATCCTTATATAATTTTTAAAACTCTTCAGCAAATGTGGCTACTAGTTATTAAGATATTAAAAATTTTTAATTTTCGAGTGAAGGTGGTACCGCAGAGGTGAAATCGAAGTAAAAAGGGTTAAAAAAATTTTAACAGAATTGTTTGAATACGATATAAGAAAAATCATTTCAACTTATACTATATTAATATTGACAGAAACATTTTAATTTTGAAAAATAAAGGGTAAGAACGTAACAATGGAGTTACCATTCTCTATCTTTTAAAAAAAGCCATGTTTCAAAAATGGGAAAGATTTGTTTATAAAGATAAAATTTTCGCGATAATTTTCAATTTAATTGTGGTAGCTAATAATGAAAATTATTCACTTTGCTTTAGCACGAAAATGTACGATTCTGTAATAAAGACGTGTTTCTTATCACGAGGAAATATTGCAGTAACGAAAGAATTTGTTGGGGGCAAATACCCTACCACTTTTTTTTTAATAATGGGGCTTTTTCCAACACTTTCAAGTGTACGAACTTGGATAATATTTTTTCGGTTGACCTAATATTACAATGAGAAAAAAACACCATCGAACGACAAATAAAAGATGTAAGACGAAAAAAATCAGAACAAGTGTAATTATCCGATAATACCTTATGTTGTTTAATAATCAATAATGGTCTTTTAACTCCTCTAAGTTATCACTGGCCACTAAGTAAGTTTTGATGTATTTATTAATGGAAGCCCCTTCTCTTAAAAAAAAAAATAATAATAAAATGTATGTTTAAAACGATTACAAAAGTGAACTTACGATGCGCAAATAAAAAATAAGAATAATAAAACTGACTACTCTAAATAATTTTCGATCGAATGATCAGATCTTCACCTTCTATGGTTCAATCTTAATGATTCGGGGTGACCTCAAATATGCTAATTAATGAGTGCAGAGGATATTTTAAGTTACAAAATAAGACACAAAAACGTACTTTCTCTGAATAAATATACTATTTTTTCGACGGATTCGGATTTCTGACTCCCAAAATATAGGGGGTAGCCTCAATCTAATAATCTCAAACAATAATCTTGGAAATATAATCCCTTTACTTCAGTGAGGAGAGCGATCGAAAATTTAGACCCCTTAATGTTAATTTTGCTTTTTGCATCTGTCACCCTATCACCAGATTTTTTAAAGCGAATTGAAATTTTTTTCGCTCATAACTATAAAACTTGTTTGTCCAAAGATAAATCTAAGCAAAAAATAAATTTTAGTGATAATTTTTAATTATTTTATTTAATTATAGTCTATCCTATTTTATTTAAAAAATTTTAATTGTGAGATACAAAAATTTTTACATTATTTTAAAGTACCTAATTTTATATGGCAAATTGAATAAGTTGTAAAGTTAAAATTTGATTTTCTCAGGAACCATTCAACCGATTTCGCTCACATTTTACCATGTAAAATTAGATACATTAAAATAATGTAAAAAAATTACGTACCTTACAATTGAAAGTTTTTTCGACTAAATTAAAATTATAAAAAAATAATAAATATTCACTAAAATTTATTTTTTGCATGAATCGGGATTTTTGCTTAGGATGGTGGCTTTATGGGTGGGTGGGTTTGCTTTATGGATGGATTTATTTTTTGTATGGAGATGTCAAAACTTTGAACCGCTCTCCTCACCAAACGATGGGGACTCTATTTCCCAGATTGCAGCTACCCTCTATATTTTGGGAGTCAGAAATCTTAATCCGTTGAAAAAAAAGGTATGTTTATTCAGCGAAAGTACGTTTTTGTGTCTGATTTCGTAACTTAAAATATCGTCTACACTCATTAATTAGCATATTTGACGTTACCCCCTTAAACTATTCCTAGAACGTAAAGAATGTGACCATTAGATTAAGGGTGGTAAATTTTTATTTTTGGCACACTGTACGTAACACCAGAAGTTATGCAAAATAAATATTTGGGTTCTTCAGTTTATTACTGAAATAAGATGCAATTCATACCTGCCAACTTTTACGCATTTGGCGTAAAATTTTGTTTTTATGTTTAAAGTGGTAGTAAATATATACTATTTTTACTTCTTTAAACTTAATTTTTAAATGATTTTGATCACCACTATTCTTAAAAAAATTAAGCATATATTTCAATATGTGTTACTATCATGAAAAACAGCTTAAGCTTTTTTAAATACAACGTATTTTTTTGCTCAAAATTGAAATTTTAATATCATTTTACTACCACTGGGAAAAATCATAATGGAAGGGATTAAAATTTGGCAGGTATGAATGGTTAAGTTATTTATAATAAACTGAACATGTACTTAATCTAATTCTAAAAATTTAATTGATGCAATATTCTATAGATGTATTTTAATATATTTTCTGTAAAATAATGTTGGCTTCTTAAAAGCAGCAATAAATGCCAATTGTTTGTCGAACATCACCGTCTGGAATTGGCACAAGATATTGCCGAGATATGTTTAGTCTAACCAACTAAAAAGAAATTAGATTTTTTTTAAGTTCAGAATATTATAATCATTTCAGAAACTTTTAGAGAAAATCGAAACGTTCAGACTTTGTGGGGTGCTGTACAAGACATTTTACGGAGTCTATTAACCCCTTGGGGACGGGTGATTCATAAAAGCATTCGTACAAAATCAGAATGTAAATAAATAAAAAACGGTAGCTTAAAGGTAGGCGTAGCTAATTTGACAGACTTACTTTACTTTTAGTTTAACTATTGTTACTTTAACCCTTTGGGGACGGGTGATTCGGAAAAGCATTCGTACAAAATCAGAATCAAGTTGTAATTAAATAAAAAAAAAAACGGTAACTTAAATGTAGTCGTTGCTCATTTGACAGACTTACTTTGCTTTCACTTTAATAATTGTTAGTTTAATCATATATTTAATCAATGTTAATTCAAAGTATAACTAAATCGTTTTATTTTGAACAAAGTAATGGTGAATTAAATAAATCAAACAATTATAACTCCGCCCACAAATAAACTGCTAAAGAAATACTTTGATTACCAGTTTTATCTTTTTACCCTGATTGATACGGTTTTATGCTGTCACGTATTTGTGACAATCGGCGTGAAAGGTTTAATCATATCTATAATCAATGTCAGTTCAAAGTATAACTAAAAAATTTATTTTGAACTAGAGTAATGGTGAATTAAATAAATCAAACAACTTTAACCCCGCCCACAAATAAACTGCCGAAGATAAAACTGGTAACCAAAGTAGTTACTTTGGTTACCAGTTTTATCTCTTTACCCTGATTGATACGGTTTTATGCTGGCACGCATTTGCGACAGTCGGCGCGAAAGGGTTAAACAATTCTTACGAGGGGGGGGGGCACTTTTGAAAAATGAATGACTTAGAACAACATTGGGATTTTCGCTCGTATAGCAAAAATAAGTTGGTATGGTGTTTTTTCTTCTTTTTTTCGAATTTCAGTTTTAACCTCTTCCAGACGTGCGAGTCATATGTGAATTTTCAGGGTGTCGATAATCAGAGCAATAAAGATAAAACTGGTAACCAAACTATTTTTATAGCAGTTTATGTGTGGGCGGGGTAATAATGGTTAATTCTATTTAATTCACCACTACTTAGTTCGAATTAAAAATTGTATACTTACACTTTTAACACACAAGGACAGGGGTGAAAGCGAGACGGAAAAGAGGAAAGGCTGGTAGTAAAACCATTTCAGTTATAGCTAGTTTTGGGGAGGAGTTTACTTATTCTTTTTTTAAATTTTTCAACAATATCTACTTTATCTTGGAAAAGAAGCAGTTTTATATATATGCCAGAATTATAAAAGAAATCTTGATAGTTACAGATATTTCATTTTTTTCGAAAAAAATGCTGGAAGGAAATGTTTTACGTACCAGGTTTTTCTCCTTTCCGTCTTGCTATATAAGGGCTTTCACCCATGCACAAGGATTGTATGTGTTAGATATAAAGTGAAAGTCTGTCAAATTAGCTATACCCAAACATAAACTACTTCTTTTCAGTTTTTACTATCCTGATTCCGTACGAATACATTTATGACTAGCCCGTCCCGAAAAGGTTAAAACGGATCAAACTAGGCAAGTTTTCTTCTGTTTTATTTTATTTACAAATTTAAAACTATCGTTTAATTTATATCGAAGATTCATCCTGTGTGAACCCTTTGAAAGTGAGTCATTTTGTATTTATTAAATTTATTAAAAAAAAAATGTTTAAGTACCTCTTGCTTTCCAATTCTCTGATTTTGATATCTATAAATTATTACATTGTATTGCATTGAAAAGACCATACCGGCATTTTCATCGAATTGAAATTGAAGATGTAAAGAAAATTTCCATTATTTCAATTTGCGAACAATTTTTTTTCAACAGCAGGTGTTTTGGAAGATGGCAAAACTGTTGACATAATTTGAAAGATTAAACTTGACGCTTATAGCAGTGGGGTAGTTTTTTACCCTTGTAAAATTTGCATCAACCAAAATGGGCGTATATTAAAATCTTCCTTCTTTTTCCAATACTACCATAATTTAAAATTCTAATATAATAATCCTATAGAACAGTGTTTCCCAAAGTCTGGTACGCGTACTCCCAGGGGTACGGGAACAGTTTCGCGGGGGTACTTGTTCTCATGCGAAATATCTTGCAACTTATTTAAAAACAAAGCTAGCAATTAAATTTTTTTTTCTATTGTCTATTTTTACCGGAGTGCCGACCAGGTTGCCGAGTGGTTAGCGTGCCTGATTGCGGAACCGATGGTTGCGGGTTCGAATCCCGCTCAGGGCATGGATGTTTCTTTCTTTCTCTCTCTCTCTCTCTCTCTGTGTGTTCTATGTCCTTCCCTTTGTGTGAATGTAACCCGTCCTATAAACGGGTTTGTGGTTGCATGACGTGGGCGAAGCTACTCCACGGCCGTGGCTTGGCCACAGGTGCTCGGAAATAGACCCAAGTGTCCGCTATTAACAAAAAAAGAAAAAATTTTTTTTTGCTCAGTTAACAGTTAATAATAAGTGGTGTTAACGGCCAGTAGTGATTAGTAACTTTTGTGAAATTTTTTTATCACAGAAGAAACAATATCATCCTTCTCACTGATGCAAATAAACTTATTAGCAAAACTTCGTACCAAAAAAGAAAAATAAACATATTTTTAAAAAAATACATTCATTTTTTTATTAGTGGTACACAGCGTTACGAAAAATTTAGAAAGGGTACACAAAAGTCATAAGTTTGGGAAAAACTGCTATAGAATGATTTCAAAACTGGTGGATTAAAACTAGAAAGAAGTTATAAACTTTCTCTCCTTTTTTTTGATGAATGCGAATTTTGCAAATATGACACCATTTCTAAAAAGGTTCAAGCACGATTTTTGAAATTGTGACAAAAGTCACGTTAAATCTTCCAAAATATCTGCTGCTGAAGAAAAGATTACCTAATGGAGTTAGTATAGAAGTATTCCAATGTCAGACCCCTGTATCCCTGCTGAAACGTGGCAGCTTTATTCTCTTAATTAGATGTCCCGAGTTGGAATCCTGGCGAAAGCTGATCCATACGAACTCTCCACCCGGCTTTCTCTGACCACAGAGCTGACATAAAATATTCTCAGTTATAGACAGATCATGGGTTAGAACATGGGTGAAAGCCCTTATATAGCAAGACGGAAAAGAGAAAAACCTGGTACGTAAAACATTTCATTTCAGCATTTTTTTCGAAAAAAAATGAAATGTCTGTAACTATCCAGGGCTAAAGAGAATAGAAGGGCTGGTTCACTCCTTTGAAGTATCTCTTGCCGCGGTCTGAAATAGAACACGTAGAGCACCTCCAT